>NW_019731294.1:0-6103 GCF_002891405.2 Cryptotermes secundus | reverse complement strand
TGTTTCCAACGGGAAGGAAACTCTCTTTTCCCTGTAGTCCGATAGTGCTCCCCTCCAGCTGCATGGATAACATCTAGACGTTAGCTGAATTCATCTCACACTCAATGACCAATTTCTTGCGTCGCTTTGCTTTTACCCGTATACAAAAAGCCAGTTTCAGCAAATTGTTAATTCCAAAGATAAATTCTCTTCCTCGTTGGAGGTTGGATGTTAAACTTACGACGAAATGCACGTTACATAGCAGTCGCAGATTCACTTTTACTGAACTCACGAATGCAAAAAATCTTGTGTTGCATATTACCCATCTCGCTTAGAACTAGCACGGTGCTTGAGTGCTCTAGCAATATTATTAAAAAGTTTACAACATCCCCATTCGAATGTACTTTACAGAATTCAAATGCAACATGTAGTTCAGGAAATATAGCCAATTGAAATGTTGTCTATAATTCTGAATCACCCTGTATATTTTTACGGGGCATTTTATTTCCGAAATTTCTCACGTCATAAACTCTGGCATATATTTTTCTGTTAAATTCTACATAATCTATGAGACCTGGAATATAATACGATATTTATAGTGGACGTAAATGCATTTTTCCGAAATACTGATATTTCAAAACGCTCTCAAGTGCATGTTATCACAATTATCTTGATTTACTCTTATAATTTCCAAATGTTTTCGACATATGTCAAGGACATACATATGCTTTTTTGAAAGGTATCCACGCCACAATACTAGTTCTCAAAGGTAGATAGGGAAATCATTGATCACGATCTGAACCTAACAATATATCATTAAACAAAAACAAAAAACGATTTCTTCTAGAATAGCTATAAAATACCATTACAAGAATGTCAGCTGTAACAACTCGTGCAATCCTGTAAACAATATCATTCTCTAAGTAGTTTAATAGATGGAAAGAAGATAATTCCATGATCCCCTACACTACCTCCTAGCACATGTAAGCCTGGAAGATTAGATGGCAATATTGAAATACTTTGTCTATCACCCGAAATATACATCTAACTTAGAAATCATTTGCCATTATTCTTCAACCTATAACACATACTCTACACACCACTGTGAACATTTCACACTGTCATTTAACACGATTGCCAACATAACAACAACGACATCATGTGTTTCACTTATCATACCACCTTGTTATAAGCAAGAATTCTTCATACAAACAAGATATGTACATAAAAGGGGAAACTTTTGAATCCAATGTGGCTCAATGGAAATCTTAACGTTCTTGAAAACACTACAGTAACTCACTACACATCACTGTAAATATTACACACAAAAATACAATGTCACACTAGAAAATTTTAACTTCACTTTACATTTGACAACACTGTAACCAAAACAAAACACACAATACACACCACTCTGTCACACAGAACTAAGACATAATTTCAAAAAATAACTTCTTCAATGGGAACTAGAATTCACTTTGCACCCTCTTCTTACAAGTACTTATAATAATACAAAAAAAAAAAAAAATATCATTCTGACTAACAACATACACACAAGTGTAAGATTCAGAGGACACATACCAAAACTACACCCTCTTTTCTGTCATACGAAATATGCACTCATTAAATATAATTCACTCTCTATCTTATAACCACTAAAACATATTTCTTCCAAACCACTCCACATAATTCACACGATATTATTAATAGTGCAAGAATAACCTCAAAGACCCAGTGCCTCACTACACACACACTATTCTTATATTCACTTTCTTTCGTTAAATCACTTTTATCATGTATTCTTCCTTCACACATCCTTCAGTTTCATGGTTCTGAGGGAAAACTCTTCCATTTCGTTGTGGAACAGAGGAAACACATGTTTTTTTTAAATTTCGTGCACTGGTCATTACTCGGTCCAGGATAATACACACATTAACACCTACTATTTGCACTATCTCACTGAATCTTTTAACATATACTTTCAGGCACATAATTAATCACAACATGTACATATATGTATATAAACATACACATAACAATCTCTTATTATTTATAAATACCTCTTCATACCAGGAAAGAAACCAACCTTGATGGTGTACACCGGGTATTTAGGTCACACTGACAGGGCGGCCAACCTCTTAACATGACTGAAACAGAAATATTCGAATATAAGTCCGATTACAGGACGGAAATTTTTCACCCTATTTTTTACCCATTTTCGTGTATAAAATTATTCTACTTCCTATCCACGAAGGGAAATTCGGGCGAAACAAATGCCCACAACTCACTCAATTGGTCGGGTATCCATACACCAGAAACAAGGGAACGATTTCACTGACAACAATGATGTTTCGTCATAAAGTTATGCCATTGGAGAGAAGCATAATACCATAATATGTGATACTCAGTAATCATTTATATTACCATGGGGGATTCGCAAACCCTTGAGGTTTGAGCGGTGTTCTCTACACAATCTAAGCTATTACGTACTAATATAACCTCGGAATATTACAACAAAAATTTATACTTTGGGTGGAAAAACAGTTAAGACGCTCAATTTTATACATACCTTTTTATTTCGACTTATATTCTACGTTACGACACTCCTATAGCACGTTCGGTTAAATAGGAGCTTCGTAAATGACGTCACTTTTATGTGTGCGAAATGAACTACTTCGCACCCACCTGTAAACCAGGGGGATGGCCCTCGGATCGCTGATGTTAGTTTAAGTTAGGTTAGGTTAGGTTACGTTGGTCAGATTATGTTTGCGCAGAAGACTACTGCGCATCCATCTGTACCTTGGAGGGGGCCAAGTTCTGTAATTTATGCTAATGTGAGGTTGTGATTGTACACTATGATAGGTTTGCGCAAACGACTTCTGCACATCGTTATGATCAGTTAAGCACGGTTTGGCCGTCGGCAATATCTTACGATTGAATGCATCTGAGAGCGTAGGAAATCATTATATATTTTTACGGGACAGTTTATTTCCGAAATTTCTCACGTCATAAAAACTTGCATATATTTTTCTGATAAACTCTACATAATCTATGAAACCTGGAATATACTACGATATTTATTGTGGACGTAAATGCATTTTTCCGAAATAGTGATATTTCAAACGCTCTCAAGTGCATGATATCAAAATTATCTTGATTTACTATTACAATAACCAAAAGTTTGCGACATTTTTCAAGGACATACATATATTTATATGAAAGTATCCACCCCACAATACTAGTGCTCAAATAGTAGATAGGGAAATCATTGATTAGGATCTAAACCTAACAATATATCATTCAACATAAAAAAAAAAGATATCTTCTAGCCTAAACTATAAAATACCATTACAAGACTATCAGCTGTAACAACTCGTGCAATCTTGTAAACAAAGTCATTCTCTGTGTAGTTTAATAGATGGTAAGAAAATAATTCCCTGATCCCCTATACTACCTCCTAGCACATGTAAGCCTGGAAGATTAGATGGCATTAATGCAATCCTTTGTCTGTCACCCAGAAATATACATCTAACTTAGAAATCACTTGCCATCATTCTTCAACCTATAACACATACTCTACACACCACTGTGAACATTTCACACTGTCATTTAACATGATTGCCAGCATAACACCATCGACAACATGTGTTTCACTTTTCATACCACCTTGTTATAAGCAAGAATTCTTCATACAAACAAGATATGTACATAAAAGGGGAAACTTCTGAATCCAATGTGGCTGAATGGAAATCCTAACGTTCTTGAACGACAAAAATAACTCACTACACATCACTGTATACACTCGTATTACACACAAAAATACAATGTCACACTAGAAAATTTAAACTTCACTTTACACTTGACAACACTGTAACCAAAACAACACACACTACACACCACACAGTCACACAGAACTAAGACATAAATTCTAAAAATAACTTCTTCAATGGGAACTAGAAATTCACTTTGCACCCTCTTCTTACAAGTACTTATAGTAATATAAAAAAAAACATATCATTCTGACAAAACAACCTACACAAACGTGTAATATTTAGAGGATACCTACCAAATCTACACCCTTTTTTCTGTCATACCATATATGCACTCATTAAATATAATTCACCATCAATCTCTATAACCACTAAAACACATTTCTTCCAGACCACTCCACATAATTCACACGATATTATTAATAGTGCAAGAATAACCTCAAAGACACATTGCCTCACTACACACCCACTATTCTTATATTCACTTGCTTTCATTAAATCACTTTTATCATGTATTTTTCCTTCACACATACTTCAGTTTCATGGTTCTGAGGGAAAACTCTTCGATTTCGTTGTGGAACAGAGCAAACACATGTTTTTTAAAGTTTCGTGCACTGGCCATTACTCGGTCCAGGATAATACACACATTAACACCTACCATTCGCACATTCTCACTGAATCTTTTAACATATACTTTCAGGCAAATAATTATTCACAACATATATGTATATAAAGATGCACATTACACGCTCGTATTATTTTGTAAATACCTCTTCATACCAGGAAAGAAACCAACCTTGATGGTGCACCCTGGATATTTAGGTCACACTGAGAGGGCGGCCAACCTCTTAACATGACTGAAACAGAAATATTCGAATATCAGTCCGATTAGATGACGGTAATTTTTCACCCTTTTTTTTTACCCATTTTCGTGTATAAAATAATCCTACTTCCTATCCACGATGGGAAATTCGGGCGAAACAAATGACCACAACTCACTCAATTTTTCGCGTATCCATACACGAGAAACAAGGGAACGATTTCACTGAGAACAAAGATGTTTCGTCATAAAGTTATGCCATTGGAGAGAAGCATAATGCCATAATATGTGATATTCAGTAATCATTTATATTACCGTGGGCGATTCGCAAACTCTTGCAGTTTGAGCGGCGTTCTCGACACAATCTAAGCTATCACGTACCAATATAACCTCGGAATATAACAACAAAAATTTATACTTTGGGTGGAAAAACAGTTAAGACGCTCAATTTTATACATAACGTCATATTTCGACTTATATTCCACGTTACGAGTCCTCTATTACGTTCGGTTAAATAGCAGCTTCGTAAATGACGTAACTTATGTGTGCGCAATGAACTACTGCGCACCCACCTGTAAACCAGGGGGCTGGCCCTTGGATCGCTAATATTAGGTTAGGATAGGTTACGTTGGTCAGATTAGGTTTGCGCAGAAGACTACTGCGCATCCATCTGTACCTTAGAGGGGGCCAAGTTCAGTAAATTATGCTAATGTTCGGTTGTGATTGTACATTATGATAGGTGTGCCCAAACGACTTCTGCTGATCTTTATGATCAGTTAAACACGGTTTGGCCGTCGGCATTGAATGCATCTGAGAGTTTAGTAAATAATTATATATTTTTACGAGACATTTTATTTCCGAAATTTCTCAAGTCATAAACTCTTGCATATAATTTTCTGTTAAACTCTACATAATTTATGAAACCTGGAATATACTACGATATTTATTGTGGACGTAAATGCATTTTCCGAAATACTGATATTTCAAAACGCTCTCAAGTGCATGATATCACAATTATCTTGATTTACTATTACAATTTCCAAAAGTTTTCTACATATGTCAAGGACATATATTATGGCGTGAAGGGGGGCGTGGAATTACCTCCACCGCTTCCGTCACTGTACCTCTCTTAAGCCGCCGCTACACCTCTCTTATGCCGTGATGACAGAGGGTGTGGGAATATCATGCTCTGTCACCCTGTTTATTATGCTGCCACGATCTTGTTATTTTCAAGAAATCTAGTAAACTTATCATAGCTTGCGTCACTGTCCTGGCTTAACTCGTAATTCGCCGGAGTGTTGGGAGGTCCTGGAATCAAGGAAGAGGGTAACACTTAAGGAATTGCTAGGTTAAAGTAAACTCACACGCATGTCTATCCTATTCTATTTCTCTATGTCACTATATACATCTATATACACTCTTACCGACGTTCGTCGGTTGTACTACACTGGATAATGAACCTGCAGTCATCATTGGTTCATATGCGTTCATGCGTTGATTACTTGCAAGCTTTGCGTTGCTAGCTTGCTAGATT
>NW_019731293.1:41862-42470 GCF_002891405.2 Cryptotermes secundus | reverse complement strand
GGAGATAGAAAAAAGGACATTTGCATACAACATTATTTTGAAACCTTTAAAATATTTTACGTATCGTGATAAACTTGTCGGTCTCTATATTATAATGGTATATGGGGAAATAAATAAAAATAATTTTTGTATATGATTTATTTTCTTCTCTCTTCTTCTCTTTTCCAATTTGATTCTTTTAATGCTGATCAGCGTGGGCGCATGGCCTAAAACATGCAAAATTTTCGCCCGCTCACACCTGGGATCATGTGTTCGAATTCAACACGACACATGAATGACTACAAGCGTTAATTCTGTTTGTGTTGTCCTGTGTAGGTGGCAGTCTTGCGACTATGTTGATCTGAGTCCTTCTAACTGTCTGTAAGATCATTAATGAATTTTATGTGAAAGAAAAAATTTTACTTTTTTTTTAATCTGGAGTTTGGTGCAAGAATCCTGAATTCTCCCCGTCTGCGGGATCTTACGTGTCGTGAGAAAGTTACGAATTATCTATTTCTGAAAAGCCAATTAGATCAGGTGACCAAGAGTTCTATAAAGACCTTATATCAAGAGGACCTGAGTTCGAGCCCTTCACACATTCTTCTGACTTATAAGATTAAACTACATGT
>NW_019731293.1:32338-41312 GCF_002891405.2 Cryptotermes secundus | reverse complement strand
GTCTATTGTATTGCGTCATCCACTAAACAGGGGGAATTGACAGACGTATTTTTTTTATACTTTAATTTTGAGAAATAGAACTTCTAAATAATATGTAGAAAAACATAAAATAAACAAATAAAAACATCAAATGTGCCATTCCATTTATCTTGATAAAAACAAAGAATCATGGGACCTGAGAGTATTTTCTCTTGTCAGGGGGGCTGAGAGGTAAAATATTTGGGAACCACTGCCATAAGGTACTCAGAAAAAACCAACCCCCATATCTTGAATGTGATTTCGTTTAATTTTCAACACACAAAAGACTTATTGCACAGCTTTCAGCAAACTTTTACTTTTCTTCTGTTTCTCAACAGACTTCATAGAAAATACACAAAGGTACTGTACATTTTATAATTATAAATTATTCAATAATTTTCGAAGGGACGTACCAAGCGATCAATAATGTACCTTCATTTATTTGAGAGCTGTCAGAAGGACCCTGTGGTACTTAGGCCCAAATTAACATGGATCTTGTTAGGGATTGATGGAATGTCAATGAGAGTAACACCCAAATTTTAGGTTCAGCCAATCAGCAAAATTTCAGAGGAGAGGTAACCAGGCGTTCCCGGAACCATCAGGACTTCTGACTCTCCAGAGCAGTCAGTCATCAAAGGGGAGAAAAAGGAGTGAGTCGCAAAAAGGGAATAACAGGAGTGAGTAGCCAAAAGGGAGTAACTGGAGTCAGTCGCCTTAGTGAGTAACAGGAGTGACCACCCGGAAGTTAAATCGGTGTTGGCCAAGTCCGGTACACAAATTCAAAAGTGTAATAGGTACTTCTCGTTTACATCTGCAAATAAAGAACAACAGTTTTGAGTGAAGTGTGTGTTTCAAGTGTTCTCTCTCTCCTTGTGTGAGCATGGCCCAGAAGTCGCCCTGAGACAGAATCTCGTCCTACCGTCTGAGCAGTTTGAACCCCAAACGCCCCCCTATCCATATCCCCCTCTTTGATTTCCCCATTCCAAATTCGTGGATTTCACCCAAGTCCACTGGGGCCCATACAAATTCAAATTCAGAGTAATCCCACACCGTACCCTGAATCAGAACCACAAGGAAGCGGTGGATGAAAGTGGAGACCAACGTGTAGGCGAACGTGATGCTTAAACGTAATCCCATTATATTGTGGTACAGTAAGCAACACAAATCTCAGAAGATGTGAGGGGAGACAATAGTTATTACAAGACCTACTATTATTAACCCAGGTCGCCACCTCCCACGATATTCTCCCCCAATGGATCTGTAACGCTGCAGAAGTTTTCTGTGCATCTGTTTTTACCACAAACATGTCATAATAAAAGGGGGAGGGGGAATTCATATTTAAGGATGGGAAATATCAGTAACGTTTATGGCTTCATTAAGATGTAAGGTTGCAAATTTGGATGGAAGGGGGCTATAGAAAACAATCCCAATCTGGAAATGTGAAGACAAAGTTGCTCCTGCGCATGACATTTTAATATTTCTGCAGCAAATTTCCAGAATTACTATACCCAAGAAATAAAGTGAATGCGTCCATCTTGATCACCGAGTTGTGAGATGTGTTAAACCATGAATTGCATCACTTAAAAATGATACGTACTGCCAAAAAATATACTTGGAAACACTTTCTGAGTGTTTTCTGTAAAGGATAACAAAGAGTATGAAGGAATTCATTTAGAAAAATAAAATAACTTAGAAGATGGAGTACTTGAATTGCATTTCTAGTTAAAGAGACACAGACCAATCTTACATCCTATCAACTCACACAGAAAGCAAACTGTGACAGTCAATGAATGCTGTCAAGTTTCTCTTTCAAACAGAAAATGCAATTATCATCCTCACTGGCACAGATATGGGTTTGCTGTAGTTCTGGCAATGTGGGAGGCTGCCAAGAAATATTATCTCTATCACACGAGCGCTAATACTCATAAATTTATGAAATTGAAGGACAATTACAGATCTCAGCAGTGATTTGCATGCCACAGCATTAAGTAGGAAGAGAGATTACTACAAGGTGTGTCCAAAAAGTCATGAAATATATTTCTTTCCCCTGCTCCTACTGGTCGGAGCATGCTGGAACCGGTTGGGTTAGGGGGGGAGGCATTTAGCTTCACAGCGCGCCCAAGGTGAGCCTGCTTGAGCATCGGAAGCGTCAGTATTGCTGATTTAGTGCACCCGTATTTTGTGACCACGTCACAGCGTGCGATGGCGGATACTTTCGAACAACATTGGGCGGTCAAGTTCCGCACAAAGCTCAAGAAAAAAGCTGCCGAAACTCAGGAACTGCTTAAGCAAGCCTACGGGGAGTCTTCTCTATCATATTTGCAAGTTACAAGGTGGGTGAAGAAATTTAAGGAAGGATAGGAAAGAGTGGAAGATGACCCCCGCTCTGGATGGCCACCAACAAGCCAAACCGATGAAAATGTGACTCATGTGCGTGATTTGTTGAATACTGACCGTCAAATGACTGTCCGGTTGTTAGCCGACACTCTGAACATTCCAAAAACCGTTGTGCATCGCATCGTTATGGACGAATTGAACATGCGAAAGGTGTGCGCACAAACTGGTCCCCAAATTGTTGACAAACGAGCTGCCGCAGCCACCCCACAGCCCCGACCTAGCTCCGGCCGACTTCTTTTTGTTCCTGAGGGTCAAGACTGCACTAAAAGGACGCCGTTTTGAAAGCATTCAGGCTATCCAAGTGGCCGTGACAACAGCTTTAAATGAAGTTCCCGTTGAGGCCTTTGAGGGGGCGTACCGGGCATGGGAGAGTCGGTGGAAAAATGTGTAGATGCTCATGGACAGTACTTTGAAGAATATTAACATTTTGTACCGATATCATCAATAAATTTAATATATATATATATTTCATGACTTTTGGGACACACTTTGTAACTGACTACACAAGGAACGTCCCCCTTTCACCATTAATGCACAAACCAGAACCACTGCTTTTGTGAATATTGTCTTGCTCAGCTGCTTCACATGCATGACAACCCAGCCCCAAGGCCACTGGTACCAAACAATATACTGTAATAGCTATGTGACAAAATCTTAACCAGAGAACACTACACATCACTGGCAAGAGGGTACTGGGTACTCAAGAATTTCCCCAATATTTTACGGAACCGCCCTTCAGCTTGTTCACAAGAGCCAGGCTGCCTGACCCATCAGATTAATGTTTATATTAACCTTCAAACTATTTCTAGATCTTAAGTCTTTCTACCAAATACTTCACCGTGTCCTACATGCCTTGAATATCTCACCCTCCTTGACATGATCACTTAATTATTCTTGGCAAAGTATGGAAATAGATCATTTATGAACAGGTACAATGTCAAACAGCTTTCCCCATTACAGCACAAACAGTTCCAACCTGACAATTGTCTCATACAATCACCTTACTTATTTAATCCACTCCTCTTATACCTTATGGTGTTGAGGTTTTCCATTTTGATCATTTTACAGATGGTGGGACTCCTTGCACGAGTGATCAGCTTGTCGCAAGGCCTCTACCTAAACACATAATAAAAACATACCAAACATCCATTCCTTGTGTGGGATTTCAACGCACGAACTCAGTTCAATGTACCTGTCGCAGACTGCCCCGCTACCATGAATTGCTCTACAGTCATCACCCCCAAAAACTTGCTTACCTTTCCTACAATTTTTGACAGGATTTAAATTCTTTTCTCCATGGAAAATGAGACATCCCTAATTCAAACCCAATTACACGCCATACAATTACCAAGAATTATGACAGAGTAGGAGAGATTAAATCATACGCGTCGATCCTGAAGTTACTGGAAAGATATTTTCGGTCAGTTACCCTTCTACATGTAGAGAGCTCAACAGTTCAACTGCAAATGTTTGCTGTGAGACGATGCATAAGTGTAGAGTTTCGGAGTTATCTCATGTATGGAAGGCCAACATTTCCACTGAGCAAACCTACTTCCATAGTACTGCAGATGCAAAAGCATTGCAAGGTATAAATGTAGACCTGAGCACGGAAAAGCTCGGACAATACAGGACATAGGATATGGAGCTCCATGCATTCTGAACACTACAGCTTAACCACAGACTGCTGCACTTCTTCCACAATCATACCAAATCCAATTGACGGTAACGAGAATACGCATCCACATGTGCAAAATATTACTAGAATTAAATGACAATAAACAGGATGAGGATTAAATAATTACACAAATACATAGTGACATCACACTTTATTATGATAAATAAAAACGTTGCATACATTTCCTACAGGCCATGAACAATCTGCCACAAGAATGAAGGACCATTACCTGCTTATATAATGAAAGACTTTTTTTTCTCAAATAAGTTTTACTGCAAGAGATTGGTAACTTCATGAGCAACTCACCATTACTATTCAAATACAAAATGGGCTCCCCATTCTTAGTGATCTCAAGGAAAACTGAAAGAGTCCCACTTCATGAAGCAGTTTCTTTTTGCCTTGAACATATGAAAATATACTGAATATAGAGCTGGGAAAAAGTTTATATTCCCTAGAAGTAGTGAAGTTACTACAAGGACACTGTCCCTTCTGTAAAGCAGCATTGGACTTATATTTATCTATCCTATCACACATTAGTATTTCATGCAGAACAGGTGAAGGGTGAAAATTTTATATTTCAACACTGCACTTTTTATTATTCTTTATGAATGTACACTGTATTTCACAACAGAAATACAAATATTAAACGAGAACTGCACTCAGCAAGAGAATATTACTGTGACAATTTGAAACACAACTTCAGAGACCAGTGCCAAAATACTATATATACTAAATACCAAAAATATATAACTGGCTTCCTCATCACCCCTTATAGCCAGCCAATATCCTCCTGAATTTCATATTTTGGAAAACTTGGAACACATCTTCATACTTTGTAAGCCACATTCTAAAATAGCATAAAACAAAGAATACTTAAAGAGACAGACTGATTAGAAGTTACAAACTAAAAACTAATTCCCTCAGAAAACCCCATTTTTGTTCAAGAATCTTCAAACTTACCAAACTTCAACACTGTATCTAAGCATCCTGTTGAATTAATATACCTCTCACACCCAATTCAGTTCTGTTAACAATGCAAACGGCCATCTTTAGGTGTCTCAGCTATGTCAAAACTGTTCCACTGTAAAGTATGTCCACTTATATCACCTGCAATTTCAATATTTCATGACTGAAAATATTGGATGTTAAAATCAATAACCCAGTTAGCACTGGTTAAAATTCCATAATCTGCAATTTACTTTTAAATTTAAAATTTGTTAAAATTTTGTAAATTTATATTTTACACCTCTGCTAGTGACATTGTCCACTTGTCTAAATGCCAAATTTCATTATCCCTGTCTTTGGACTTTTTATACTGTAGCGGCCTGGGTGTTCACACTTTATTTTCTGTGCATAAGCCCACTGTTTTGGTTATCATTTTCCCCATAGCCCGTATGTTCTGTTGTCTTCCCTTACACGTGGATGTTGTGCATAACATTCAGGCTAGAGGAAAAACGGTAACCACAAGCCCCTCCCTTTTCAACACCAGCAATTATGATTAGGAATCTCACAAATGACAATAACACCATTTCTAAAACTTCTATATAAAAAAGGTACTGTGACTTATTTCTGCAAAAAAGCCACATCCCAGGAACACACTTCAATTTACCTCTTCTACAAGGGTAATCTTGCTGTCAGGACTTCCCTCACCAATTTACAGGCGAAATGTTCAATACATATTGTCGCGTATCGGGCGTATATCGCGACAAATAACTTCTCGACGTATTCGATGTAGCGAATTTTATTTCACATCCGCTCTCACAATCACCCAAATTACAATCTGACGATTACTGCTATCTGCAGTATCACAAATAGTACACTCCAAATGCCACACTAGAACTGAACTGGTTGCTGGCTAACTCGACGATAGATCCAGGACTCGCTGACTGACTCAGTACAACTCGCTGGTAGCCACACTAGAACTGACTGGTACCAGCTGTGCAGCTTACTTATATAGCTGCAGTGCTTGCCGGTTGCGTAATGAGTGCCACGTCACAGTAGGAAGTTGATTACGGTTACGTAGCGTTGCGCGTTACGTCACGGCGCTGACTTGCGTTGCCTAGCGACCAGGTTGCGGGGGGGTCGGCTATCTTCGGCTCCGCTCATGACGTCACCGCGCATAGCTACCAGGATGCGGGGTGATTACTCGCCTATCACGCGAGCGTTACGTTACCGCCACGTACCGCTGGGGAGGTAGGGGTCGACATGTCACAATATATTTCTAACAGTCCACTCCTCTACTACCTTCAGAATGCAGACTTACACTTGAAATACCACAAATATTCCAGAGTTCATTATTAAAAAATGTCATCCTCAACCAGTAAATGCTCTAACATAAATTATAAATCTGTCATTTTCATCTGGTTATTTCCCTGACCAACTAAAAATAACAAAAGTGATACCCTTGTATAAGAAAGGTTGTACCGCCGATGTTGGGAACTACAGGCCAGTGTCATTAAATTCGGTTTTTTCTAAAATAATCAAAAAAATTATGCACAATAGACTTTTATCATTCATAAATAAGTACAGCATAATCAACAATAAAAAGCATGGATTCTGCAAAGGAAAATCAACACATACAGCAATCACAGAATTTACAAAAACGGTTTACATAGCACTAGATGAAAAAAGAAATGAGTACAGGGATACTTTTGGTTTTATTAAAAGTGTTCGACCTATTAGATCATGATATATTGCTAAGATGGAAAGAATGGGAATACGAGGGGTTACATTAAGGTGGTTCCAAACATACTTAGAAAACAGAGAACAAGCGGCAGAAATTACATAGAGATGCAAAAAACTAATCGTAATATTAATTACCTATTCCGAAAGAGACCCATCAGCTATGGCGTCCGACAAGGTTCCGTTCTGGGACCAGTGTTGTTTCTGTTATACATAAAAGACCTGGAGGCCAGCATAGAACATGGGAAACCTACATTCTTTGCCGATGATACTAGCATTTTTATCGCAGGAAATAGCGCTAACGAAATTCAAAGGAAAACAAATGAAACAATAAACAAAATCACAGAGTGGTTTGAGAGGAATCGATTAACTATTAATAAAGTGAGAACAGTAGCAATAGCCTTCCATCATCCTCAAAAACTACAACTTGAATGCCCTCCAATAAAGATTTATGACACACTTATGAACTACACAGATCACTCAAAATTGCTGGGAGTCTGACGAGATAAGCATCTAAGATGGACTATGCATATGCAAAAGCTAGCGAACAACTTATGTAAACTATATTTTGGCCTAACGGTAGTTAGAAGAGTAACTGGACTAGAGAATGTCCGCACGTTACATTATGCTCATTTCCAATCTTTGTTATCATAAGGACTGATATTTTGGGGCAACTCGGTAAATGCAAAATTGATCTTTAAATTACAGAAGAGAGCTATAAGAGGTATGACCCAGGTCCCAAAAACGACTAGTTGTAAACAAATTTTCAAATCACTACATACCATATTTACGCATGTATAGGCCGCACATTTTTTGCCAAAAATTCAAGAGGAAAACTGGGGTGCGGCTTATATTCGAAATATTCGAAATCACTTCATTTAAAAAAATTATATTCATAATTAGTAATACAGAGTGTTCAAAGATCGAGGAAACCGGGGCAGCAGCGTCGGGCCATAAAGCGCCTTGCTTATCCATAGCTTCCCTTAAATTCATTACGAGGAATTTTCATTCTGTCCGCTATTTTGAGGCCTTCAAATTGAATCATTTCCACAGACACTGAAAATCCACCCGCCCGTGTATTACGCACGTATCGCAAAAGTTTATTTTCAAGTTCTGGAAATTTAGCTTTCTTCCCGCGGAAAGATTGTCGATTTTGTGACGTTTTTTCAAGGGCATCTTTCGTTAGTATCCATCTTCGCACATTTTTTCGTCAACGTCGAATTTTCTCCCTGCTGCTCGATTTCCATGTTCTTGTGCGTAACGCACCACTTGAAGTTTAAATTTAGACGTATAACCTGCTCTTACTCGACCCATGTTTCAATCAGAACTAGCCAGGCAAGTCAAGTAAAGGCGAAAAGGTTATAACTCTCCCCCGCAATGCCTTTGTTCCGAGCGGCACCGTTATTTTCGCTAGTTGTGAACTTAGGAATGTTAAACGTTGCCAAATTTCGGAATAATTTCTACTCCTGAAATAATATTCCAAGAAAATTATATTTCTATAATTTCTGTCTGAAAATTGTGCTGCGGCCTATACACGCACGCGACCTATACATGCGTAAATACGGTATATTACCTCTACCATCTTTGCACATATACGAAACTCTAATATACATAAAATCCAATTCGAATGATTTCACAACCAACTCAGGATTACACTCATACAACACAAGGAAAAAAGATGACTTGCACATCGTCCCATGTAATACAAGTCTATGCAAGAACAACTTTAATAATGTAGGACTTCAACTGTTAAATCATTTGCCACAATATATTAAAGAAATACCGGTACTATGTAAGTTCAAAAGCGCTTTGAAAACTTACCTACTTGATCATTGATTTTATAAAGTGGACGAGTTTCTCTCGTGTGAGACAAACACTAATCAATAGGGCCCGGATTTTTATGACCTAAAAACTATAAATATATGCATACACTTATGACCCAAAATTATGTCAAATATGACCTAAGAAGTGTAAAATATGACCTTAAATATTAAATGGGACATAAAATTTCACAATTTTAATTACAACTTTTACTAGAGTTTAAGAATAAAGATGATGAATATATGATAGTAGGTCCTACTTACCAAATTAGCCCTATTATGTCTCTGAAGGAAAGAAAACTGATGGAATTTCGACATTTCGTACTGGATTAAACCATTCATTGTTTTCTTTTTAATACTGATATTTGCGTTCATATTTTAG
>NW_019731293.1:19150-30915 GCF_002891405.2 Cryptotermes secundus | reverse complement strand
GGGGGCGGGGAGCGCTGACTCACCCGCCGCGTCACTGCTGCTGGTGGGGGGTGGTTCTCGTTTGCGCAACATGTCACAATATCTTCATAACATGTAGAGAGATAATTCTTTCTTAACGTCGATTCACTTGTGATAGGATGACTAGTGTATGTCTCCAAAAATTGTCTGAAGTGCTGATTATGCAATTTCTCTAATGGAATATTCGAAGATACCATCCACTGACACAAATCCTTCGAAAATTCCGACCCATTGTTCGTTGAAGAAGGTGAAGAAGAAGAATAATTAGTGGAACTGTTTTTAAACAACAAATTTTGTCTGCTATCCTTTGTAGATAATCTGCTTAAACATTTACCATTTTTAAAAGTTTTACAATGCTGCTGCACAGTAAATCGCTTTTCTGCCGTAACTTTCACGCCACACAACTTACAATAAAATATTTTGCCATCGGTACTAAACACTTTTTCACCAAACTCCTCTACAAAACTACGCAACTTTGCGCTCCTTGAAGGAACTACATGTACTTATTTTAGGCATTGTAAAGTAAAACTGAAGTCTTTTATCGCCCTCCACATATATAAATAGAATACTTCTAAGCCCTCCGAGAAAGAATGGGATGTATGTACCTTATAGTAAGACGAAGTACAATAGGAGAATACCCGTTACACTTGCCTCCCTCATGCCTCGACTTGGAAAGGCCGGCTTACCAGGTCAAAAATGCTGCATTTCACAAAGTTTCGCCTTTGTAACTGCAAGTACAGTCCAGTCAAAAATATGGTTTTTAATACGAACTTAATGTACTTGAACTCTATTCCACATTGAAGCAACAGTCCAGAATGAAATTTATTTTGTAATACTAAACATTATGGAGCCGAAATTTTACATTATATTGTGACATGTTGAGCTATGGATGAGGCCCCTCCCCCTTCCCGCCAGCCGTGATGCGCCGAGCGAAGCCGAAGTGAGCCAAAGTTAGCCGAGTCCTAGCATCCTGGTTGCTATGCAACGCAAGTCAACAGCGATGACGTCACCAAGGGTACCGCGGGTTGCTAGGCAGCGCGGGTATACAGGATTGCGAGAGACGACGGTAGTAACAGCGGTTACTACCGCTAGCGTTGCTAGCAACACAGCGCCAGGCAACAAGGGTGCTTATTACGTGGCCGTTTTCTGTATTGTCCGATCGAGGCTACATGAGGAGCAGCGAAGGCTATTCACAGTTAGTCCTCGAGCTACCTCCGAGTTAGTTCCGAGTTAGCCAGCAACCAGTCAGTTGTATTGTGGCATTTGGAGTGTAGTATTTGTGATACTGCAGATAGCAGTAATTGTAAAACTGTCAATTGTGTGATTGTAAGTGCGAATGTGAAATAAAATTCGCTATATTAAATACGGCGTGAAGTTATTTGTCGCGTTATACGCCCAAACACGCGACAATATCAAAGAATTGTTTGTAAAATGACAAAAATATGACCTTATTACAAAAGTATGACAAAATATGCTGTAAAACCAATAAAACTCTAAAATATGCATTAAATGCACAATAAAAACGACATAATTTCAATAAGAATGACTGGAAACATGCATAATTACATTTAAAATAGGAATAAACCCTAGGGGAAAAAAATATGACATGTCATAGAAATCTGGGCCCCACTAATCAATTATAATCACACAATTCATGAATAATCGGTTTTGGGAAGCCCTACTGCGCAGTTTTCCTTTCTTTCATCCAGCAACCAAGATAAGACAGTCAGAGATATACCTGAATGGGCTTTTCTGGAGAGATTGAAGATGCCAAGAAGCTGCACCAGGAAGGGAGAACAGATGTAGTGAAATGCTGCAGTATAGAGTCAAGAGTGAAACGTTATACCAGTGCTATCACCAAATTCACCAATATTATCTCAAAGGCCGCGCCATAGCTTAAGCGGTTAGTAGCTGGCTTTCCACCACTGCGGTCAAGTCAAGTGGGATTTGTGATGGACAAAGTGGCGCTGGGGCAGGTTTTCCCCGAGTACTTCGGTTTCCCCTGCCAATCCTCACTCCATCAAATTCTCCATAATTATTATCACCAGTATGGGTACAATAGGACATATGGTAGCCAACGTGCGGAGGGGACCTAATATGGATTCCACCTCACACTATGTGAAATCTTAACTATTGTAATCAAGTGTAATCTACTGTAAACAATTTTAAGTACTGTAACTTTATTCTCTTATTGTAATCAACCAATGTACAGTAACCGGCTTGTCCTATATCATGTAACAATGATCTATAGAGACAAAATAAATAAATACAGCACCAATGTTGAAGCCATTAGGGACTTGGCTGTTTGCTCAATGCGTGTCAAATGGCATCAGTCACTTCCGCAGTATATTAAAAATGACACTGCAGATCTGCAATCCACTGTGCATGATGCCAATATTTCTCCTTCCATTTTGCAGACCAAGAGCTGTTTTGTCTGTAGATTTGCTACTCCAATGCCTGCAGAAAACAAAAATAAAACGTTCTTTTCCCATCCCAACAACAGATGTAAACCTGATAAAGGAAATCAAATTCAGTCAACTGAAATAGATACATAAAAATCACTACTTCTCTAGAAGTGCAACAAAACACTTGCATTCAAATCGCCAGTCTCCTGCTACCTGACAGTGCTCACTACTTCCCTGTATAGCAGTAGTTAAGCTAAAGCAACTTCTTCCAGCTTCAGTCAGATCTGCAGGAATCCCCAGCCTCACTCAAACTGAATTCAATTTTCCAATAAATCAACTGCTAATTATACTGGAAACAGCCTATAAAAGGGCAGATGACCAAAAACCCAGAGGAACAAACTTCAGAACACCATTACGGACATATAACTAGAGCAGCCAATTTCTCACGCATTATTCATACGCACAACAAATGACTAAAAATTTAATGTGAGAAAGAAATCTGGCTGATCAAGTTTAAATCCATATTCTACTGTGACATGTTGCTTAATGGAGGACACCCCACCGCCCCATCAGCTGTGGTGGCATCAAGCGCTGTCGTGGTTGCGGGACAATTGGCGTTCCCCCCGCAATGTGACGTGGCACATCTTCCCGCTGTGACGCGGCACCGCTTCCTACTGTTTCGTGACACGCAACGACTTTGTTCACACGGGCAACAGGCAAAAACTGCGACTATATTAGGGAACTACACAGCCGCCGAAGACAGTTCTCAAGACAGCAGCCTACGAGTTGAGTTGGAATCTAGCCAACGGCGAGTTAGAAGTTGAATTGAATTGTGGTAGTCGCCGAGTTTAGTTGTAACGAGTGAATCATGATAGAGTGGACAGATTTGTAGGGTTCTAACGTGGGTAAACCCGTATCATGGTTTAAATTAATTGTAGCCGATACTTGTAGGTTGCTAAATAAACCAGTTAATAATCCGAACGGCGTCTTCAGTAACGAAACACGTTACACTGGTGTCAGAATTGTTTACATACTTAAACATGCCTTAACTCAGGACAAACTATTGAAACGAATTGTACTGCCACACGATGGATATGGGAAAATTGTTCGAACGCCTAGTGCAGATGCAAGGCAGAATGGAGGCCAATCGATAGGAAGACAAAGAGGAAATGCTGAAAGAGAAGGAAGATATGGAGGCCAATCGAAAGAAATACGAAGAGGAAATTCTGAAAGAGAAGGAAGCGACGGAAGCCAATAGGAAAAAAGACAAAGAAGATTTAATGGCCAATTTAGACTCCTATCACGAAAAGGCGGAGATCGGCCTCAAGGAATTGCTGGCCAGATTTGAGGATGACAGACAGACCGAGCGAAGAGAACTGAAGGAGATGATGGACGTCAACCAAGCCAGGACAGACGTAAAGATTCAGGAGCTTACAGAAAGAACTAGAAAAACACAAAGGGAACTGCAGTCAGTGGAAGTGTCCCTCTGCGCGCGGACAGATAAACTCCAGGAAAACCTAACACCTGACGAAAAACTATAATGAAACCTGCGCAGCAATTGACGAAACCAAACGCGAGTTCCAGGCCCGGTTGGACATAGAATACAGATGAGGAACGAGCGGGGAATCACACCCACGGTCAGCGCAGGCACAGCTCAGCCACCGACATTCAACGTGGAGTGTTCTTCGGCGACAATTCGAGACCGTAGCAGAACACAACCAATGGTCGGACCGGGAAAAATCGACATACCTAATTGCTGCCCTGAAGGGTCGGGCGGCGGAAATACTACCCGGCATTCCGGCAAATACAAATTACGAGGAAACTCTTCAGGCTCTAGAGGACCGTTTCGGGGACCAACATTTTGCAGCTGCTTACCACTGCCAATTAAGAACGATGACGCAGAGACCTGGAGAATCCCTGCAAGACTTTGCCACAGAAATTGAACTCATTTCCCGTAATGCCTACCCCAATCTACCTCCTGACCACATAGGAAGGGAGGCAGGAAAAGCCTTCGTATACGCAATACGAGATGCCGATAAAAGATCCAGCTGCTGCTGGGGGAGATGGTAAACGAGGCCCTCCGACAAACACTAGAGCTGCAGGCGGTACTGGTAGCAGCTAGACCTCACGAAGAAAGCACCAAGACATACCGCAAGTTCCGATCGTCCCCCACCCAACGAGGAGACGCTCAACAGTCCAGAAGCTGCAACTTTGAGAGCAGTAAGCACTACGGCAGAGGAAATGACAATAGACGGCACCAGGACCGAAAAGGACCCCCAAGAAATAAGCGGGAATCGCCGGGGAAATCGGAATGGCGACCCTGAAACAACAAGGGACCAAGCTGTAGAAACGACCAACCGTCGGGAAACGAGCAAGGGCCAGCGGACAGGGGCGGACGCCGGGATATGCGTTAAGGCCCCCACACTACGCACTCACCGACATCACGGAAAAGGCCAACACCAGTCTGTTTACCCAGGGTTGGGTCGGTGATAAGCCGTGCCAGGTGACAGTGGACACTGGAGCATACGTCACGTTAGTAAGACCGGATATCGCCGCCGGATGGCCTGAAAGACAGCCAAATCCGGATTTCACGCTTCAGACCGTGTCTGGAGGATCCCTACCCATACTGAAAGAAGTTCTGTTGACCCTTACCCTAGGGCGCCGACCGATAACAATGTGGTTTTTCGTCGCGAATATCACAGATGAGCTCATCTTGGGACTGGACATACTGCACGCCTATGATGCATCTGTGGACATAGGACGCCAATCTCTGCGTCTGGCGGAAGAAGTATCGTTTTGGTGTCCAGGGGCAGGACCCCGTCCTTCCAGCTTAACAGTGGCAAAGGACCAAGTGATTCCCGCACAGAGCGAGGGAATAGTGTTGGCTAGGATGGAGAATCATCTGGGAGTAGAAAACGGTCTAGTAGAACCAAGCCCACTGGCCAATCCGCCTGATGGAATCTACGTAGCCAGGACCCTAGTTCAGGTCGGTCAGGAAATACCAGTGTTACCCACAAGGACCAAAGCACAGGAGAGGATCTCCTGTGGCGCACTGTGAGCGAGTAACGCTTGTGACTTTTCCCGATGTGGGGCAGCCACCACCACCAGGCCGAAAACCGAAATTGGCGGACGTGACCACAGCGGCCAAGCCATACCTAAACGCCAGAGAATTTCAAGAATTAGAAGAACGCGTGGCCGAGTACTCGGATATCTTCTCACAGGACAACGAAGATTATGGAAAGACAAACAAAGTATATCACCGCATTGACACGGGAGAAGCCCGACCAATTCGACAGCCACCGAGGAGGGTACCAGTGGCAAAACAAGCAGAAGTAAAGGAAATGCTCGACAACCTGAGAGGACAGGGGGTTATAGAAGAATCGGGCAGCCCTTGGTTGTCCCCGGTCGTTTTGGTCAGGGAAGAGAATGAGAAGCTCCGTTTCTGTGTGGACTACAGAAAGCTAAACGACGTCACCAAGAAGGATTGCTTTCCACTACCCCGCATTGACGACACCCTGGACACGCTGGCCGGAGCCAAATGGTTTTCAACTCAAAAAATGGCTATTGGCAAGTCGATGTACACCCAGACGACAAAGAGAAAACAGCGTTTTCAACAGGGCAAGGGTTATGGCTGTTCACAGTCATCACCTTTGGTCTCTGCAATGCCCCGGCAACCTTCGAGAGGCCAATGGAGACAGTCCTACGAGGGCTCACGTACGATTCATGCCTTGTGTATTTGGACGACGTGATCGTAATAGGCCGCACATTCCAAGAGCACATGCTCAACCTACGGAAAGTGTTTCAGAGGTTCCGGGAAGCACGTCTGAAACTTAACCCGGAAAAGTGTAAACTCTTGAAGGAAGAGGTTAGGTACCTCGGGCATATTGTATCACCAGACGGGGTATCCACCGACCCGGAGAAGTTGAAAGCCGTGCGAGAATTGCCGACCCCGAAGGATAAACATGAAGTTAGGAGCTTTCTTGGACTATGCGCGTATTATAGGCGATTTATTTCAGGATTTTCCAACATTGCGAAACCACTAACTAGACTAACTGAAGAGAAACGAACCTTCCAGTGGACTCCAGAAGTGGAGGCCGCTTTTCAAACACTAAAGGGTGCCCTATGTGCTGCCCCTATCCTTGCCTACCCACAGCCAGGAGAGAAATTCATTGTGGACACAGACGCAAGTAAGGTCGGAATTGGAGGAGTACTCTCTCAAATACAGGAGGTACAAGGGCGTGTCATAGCTCACTTCAGCAAGACTCTAAACGAAGCAGAGAGAAATTACTGCGTAACCCGACGAGAACTACTTGCCATAGTAACACACTGGAACATTTCCACAAGTAGCTCTACGGACAACAGTTCCATCTGCGAACGGACCACTCTGCGCGTACCTGGCTTATGAGTTTCAAGAACTTATAAGGACAATCTGCGCATTAGATACGGCGTCTTCAGGAGTACAACTTACTTCGGAGCATTGTCAGGGCCGAAGACATAACAACGCCGACGCTTTTTCTAGAGATCCTGCAAAGAGCTATGTGCGCACTGCCACAAAGTTGAGACGCGGGCAGAGGTAAAGCAAATACGCGTTATTGGAACCCTACGAAGGCGACAGAGTCTTGCTCTATCGCCCAACCCGCAGAAAGGGGAAGTCGCCGAAACTACAAGCATCATGGGAAGGTCCTTACAAAGTAGTGCCCTGGATAAATGATGTGGTTTACTGAATCCAGAAGACCCCTAGGTCGAGGATGTTGGTTGTACACATCGACCGGCTCGCGCCTTATCATGGAGCTGCTCAAGACGAGCAACCATAAAAGGGGGAATATGTAGCGGTTGGAGAGCAGAGCAACGGGGAGAAGAGAAACAGTAGAAGGACACAAAGAAAATGCTCCAAGAACAGCCTCCAAAGAAAAGGAACGGGGGAAGCACCGTTAGGCTATTCGGGACGAACAGCCTTAAGGATGGAGCAGTGTGACATGTTGGGCAACGGAGGACCACTACCTCCCCAGCGGCACATGGCGGTAACGTAGCGCTCCCTCCCCCCTCCGCATTGACGTAACGCGCAAGGCGCGGTGACGTAAGACGTCGCGAGGTAACAGCGTTGCTAAGCTATAAGCAAACACGTTGACGCGGCACCGCTTCCTACTGTGACGTGGCGGGCGACCCTAGCAACAGCGAACGGAATAAAAGCCGGTTAAGCAGCAAGCGAGAGGCAGTGTGTTATCAACAGTTCTCAAGGTAGCAGCCTGCTAGTGTGCGATAACTAAGAAGTCAGCGAGCGGAAGACTTATTGTGTGCTTTCGAGACTTAGTGAGTGCTGTAGTACAGTTATATTTGGAGTCTGTAATTCAGGGAGATTTGTATAGCTCCCGCGTTATTAGTACGTGAAGACTTTGGTTGTAGGGTTTGTAAACTGTGGAAACCAGCAACTGTGTTATAATTAATTGTAGCCGTGATTTGTAGGTTGTTAAATAAACCAATTAACGATCTATACGGCGTATTCAGTAACGAAACACGTTACAATATATATAAGACACCTTTGCCTCGCCTTTGCTCCATAGGTCGGCAAAGGGGCCCTCTCCCGGGACACACAGCGCTGACTTCCAAAAATAAATCTAATTTTGAAACAGAAAGGAAACCCAAACAGAGATTTCTAAGAGTAGGGACAACCGCCCTGCTCGACCACCACCCAGGGAAAGAGATCGGTCGTTCGTGTAATCTTGCCGTGACAAGAAAAGGAGGAAGAAAAAAGAAGGGGGAGGGTCACGTGACATCATTGAAAGAACATTACAAGAGATATATGAATATTGGCTGTGGCGGAAAGCAATTCCATGACGCCTTTCACGGGTCAAATCCGTGAATCGTCTTCAGACGGTTCAGTTCCTGTTAACCCACTTAAAACTTTAGTCATCAGTCGTTGAAAAGTGGCTGGGGAGGAGCAAATACCCATTGGCATTGTACAATATTCAAAATGCCCGTCTGTTGTTGAAAAGGCAGTCTTCTGGCGATCCTTTTCTCGGAGCGGAACCTGATGAAATCCGTTGGCGAGGTCAGCCGTTGTGAAGTAACGTGCTTTTCCTAATGCATCTAGGATCTCCGTTATGAGGGGTAGGTGAAAGGAGTCCCCGATAGTCACTTCATTCAGTTTTCTAAAGTCCACTACCAGTGTCCACTTCAGCTTTCCTGATGCGTCTTCTTTCTTTTTCACTAAAATTATTGGGGAGTTACATGGGCTGCTAGAGTGCTTAATAATTTTGTCATTTAACATTTGCTCCGTTATTTGTTTCAATTCACCCTTCAGCGCTTCTGGGATCCTGTGATTCCTACTCGCAATCCCCCTACACTGGTCTATCCTTGGGGTTGTTATTATGTGCTCTACTGCTGTTGTGGTAGTCAACTTATCTCCAGGTAGGTGAAATATATTGTAGCGTGTTTGTGTGTGTCACGCCACAAATAAGTTTACGCCATGGTATTTGATATAGCGAATTTATTCCAATCGCTCACCTTACACACTTTACATATTCGATATGCAGCTTCTCTCAATCGCGACTGCATGGTGTCTGTACTACTGTTCCACGACGCTATGAATTCATTCAGACCCTGCCTGCTGCTGAACATCCTACAGGCATAATAATCCAATGTCCTCTTGACATCATAATTTTCTTCTAAAATCTGTTTAACTTCTCGCCACGTCGACGTTAAATCTCTCACTAGCAATTTGCTCCTCGCCTCCCCGGTAATCTTAGTCTTCACAAATTTCAACAGGAGGTCATGCTGATCTGGCCTAACAAGTTCAAATGCCGTGGTCTCATTGTCAATAGATTCTTTCAACTTTCTTTTGTCTCCGTCAAACGGTTGGTTGATTAATTTCATAACCTCCAAAATGGTACAGTACCTTCCTTCTATTATTTCCGTTTGGTCCCTCGAATCTGGCTGACTCATGCTGGGTCGAATACAACGGCTCGCTAAAGTAAAGCTAATTAACAAATCCTATTATTCTCTATGTTATCCTGCAATTAACTATCTCTGTAGAACCACTCGGCAAGGAGAGGGGTGTGCAATGTCACGAATGTATAAAAACGCTTATTATATATCATTTTCTCGATAAGTGATAAATTTTGCCCAGGGTATACACACAAAATATAATACAATTCTGAGCGAGGCTTACCTTACTGTGTTGCGATGCAGACGGCTGTGGTAGCGTAGCAGGGGGGTCCCGTTGCACGCGGTCGCGGGCTCTGGTTCGGCATTGTTCGATTGTGGAGGTCCACCGTCCTCTTGCCTTGGGCTCAGTGGCATCGTCACAACGGCGGCACCTATTGGGATCTCGTACTTTGTCGGCAGCCCTCAGCTGGCGACGCGGTCGCAGTCACCTCGAGTGATGTTTCGGGCGATCCCAGAGGCGTGCAGGTATCTCGCTGGCCGGACACAGGGAAGACGTAAGCCGGGGCTGAAGTAACCCGACGGCTCGGCACCAAGGGGCCGTGCACCGTTCCATTAGTGGCGGCTAGTATTTTACAGCCACCGTCTGATACAGGCTCGGCCTGCTCCTTGGTCTTTCGTGGCCAAACAGGCTCCTGGAGGGTCTGAGAGATGATGTTGCGATGTCACCTCGGAGAGGCCAGTCCGATTCGACGTCGTAGGACAGTGAAGCTGGAACTGCTGCTGCGTGTAATCTACGGCAAGGTCTCCTCCTGAAATCCTAGAAGAGAACCTCTTTAATCACCCCACACCTGACACCAATTTATGTTTATGTAGTATCCCGTAGTACAGTTGGCTGAGGTCTTCCAAGCCGGAGATCGAAGTCCGATGAAGCCAAGGTAAATTTTATCTGTGGAGCTGAGGTCCAAGCTGTTTAAGAGTGAAAGCTCAAGACTACAGAGCAGTTAACTATCTGAAGATTTATTAAAAGGAAAAAAACAAGATGAAATTCATACAGCCTTTGGTGATTATATGAAGGCAAGACCAGAACCCTGCGAGCTGAAATTTCTAAGTCCACTTCGCTGAGATGAGTCGCATAGAGACGGCCGGCACGAAGTCTTCGAAAGTTTCCCCCCCTCTCCTGTGATTACGGAGAGTTTATAAGCAATTTTACATCCGGTAACTGACGTCATATCTCCCTCTTATGCACTGTGTCTTGCCTTGTACATTGTCTTAGTATGGAAAATTACAGGACATGGGTTCGGTGGACCAAGTCCACACTTGTTTACTTCACATATACTTTTTCCTAAAATAATCAGGCAGATATTGGGTAATGTACAGGCCCCAGCGTGTCTGGGGCTGGCAACAGGTGGTTCGCCGTTCGTTTGATGCTACACAACTTTACTTCGGAGCATCGTCAGGGCCGGAAACATAACAACGCCGACGACCTTTGTAGACGACCCTGCCAAGAGCAATGTGCGCACTGCCACAAAGTTGAGACAAGGGCAGATGTAAAGCAAATACGCGCTATTGGAAACCTACCGGCAGCCGACTGGGACCCGGTTACCCTAAGAGAGGAACAGCTAAAAGGCCCAGACACAGGGCCTATTCTACAGGAATTAGAAAGCGGCCAACGACCGAAATGGCAGGATGTCGCGGATCGTAGTCCCACATACAAAAGCTACTGGGCCCACTGGAAATCGATCGCTGTGAGAAACAGCCTACTAGAGCGCGACTGGGAATCCGCCAAAGGAAGACGTCAAGTAGCCGAGATAATTATTCCTCGGAGCAGGGTGAAGGACGTTCTGAGCGAACTACATGGTGGATCGACTGAAAATCTACGCAATATGTTATGATGTATGCCCGTCCCTTTCTTCTCTCACCTGTTTCCGTCGTGTTGTGCGATGCGATGCAACTTCCAGCGTCACTTTACCTGTTGCAGCTTCGCTCGTCTTCTCTTTGTTATCGTAGCACTCTTTAATTTCTCAGGGTTGTTTTTTTTTATGCTAGCCAGTAGGTAGAGCAAGGAGTTCTATCCTCAGGATCGAATAAAGGACCTTAACTCAGAAGAGCACAGGGAAGCTATCAATGCACACGTACAATATTATTCTTGTTTATTGTGGCACCATTTCCTTTATAACCGTTCAGTTTACGTCCGTGCACACCAACGAATCGTAAACGACTGACTTTCAAAACCGACGCTCTGGATAGCGTCCCTTTGGTTCCCGCTCTCCTGAATTCAAGAAACATCTTATCTTGCCTTCATTGGTCAATTTAAACTAAGGGAATTTACATAACTGTCTAGATTTCCAATGGGCTGTCAGCTTTCTCCACACTTAGCCAAATTTGCTCCAACGTCTTTGCTGTCAAAAATGATGTATTCTGGGCTAAGCGTCAGAAAGCGAATACAACCCCCCCTTT
>NW_019731293.1:1712-14654 GCF_002891405.2 Cryptotermes secundus | reverse complement strand
CCCCCCCCTTTCTTAAACTTACGACCCGTCACGCTTGTCATCTTACAATTCTCGACATGGTCGCTTTCTGCCATTCCAGCTATTCTAAGGAGACTCAGCAGGGAGTTTTCCGGTCTGCCTGGCTCTTACATGTGTGTTAAAACTAATGGTTTAACCACCTAAGTACATAAACAGGTCTATGTCCATCTACTATTCCTTACTGTCACCTACTATTTTTAATACTCATAACTAAATGAAAAAAAATAAATGGAGAGCGGCATTGGACGATTATAGATGACTTACTTGTAGGATGGCAGCCGCTCAATTCTTGCTTCCGTCAATACCCGTGGTGGTCTTTCCTCAGCCACAGGCAATTCTGCGGGAATGGAGGAGGCTTCATAGGACTCAATTTCTCGAATTATCCGTAGGTAATGAGCTCCATACATTTCCCTGCAAACAATGGCAAATGAAACTGAGTGTATGTTCATCACTAGAAATTTGTATTCTTTCCAGGTGGGATGGCATAGTGGCAATATTCTACTTTTCGTTGGGAAGTGCTCAGTTTGAATCTCCGCCAGGACTCTGTACAGTTTCAAGTCATAGTCAACAATTTCCTAGGTTTATTCTCATACGATCTGGTTTTAACAGATCAGGCAGTATGCATGCAATTATGTATTCATAATGCAATGTAGTTCTTTCAATTTCCACAAAGTCTGAGCCTGAGAGCAGTGTGAATCAAGACATTTCTTTCTTGATCTGATCCAAAAAATTTGGGACCTGCATGTGTTACATAATCTTGCACTGCAGGGATCACAGGACAATGGTAGTTATTTTCAGTTTCTAAAGAAATTCTAACAGTATTTTTAATTGTTTCTCGCATTCTGTTATGTGTTTAATCAATAGTAGAGTGAATTTACCGACTACACAACAAGTTTTTTATTATCACATTATCACTACATGTTTCGACCTTAAGAGGTCATCTTCAAGTGTATGAACACGGCTGTATAATTACACGCGGTCACATTCACTTTTCACACATTTGACCTTGTATCTTTTCCAGACTTACGCTCACTAATATATCGAGTTCTTTTTATAAAACACAGGTTAAAATTATTATTATTATTCTAATTTAATTGTTAAAAGTTAAAAGTTCGTGAATCGAGGTTCAATTCATGTCACAGGTTACACTTTCAGTTGTTTTTCAGTCTCATTTTTGCTTACGCTCACTACTGTATCTAGTTTTTTTTAAACTAGTTTAATTATTATTATTGTTAAAAGTTCATGAATTGAAGTTCAACCTATGTTATTGGTTACACTTTCACTTGTTTGTGAGGTCTCACTGTTCTTCCGCGTTCTTTGATGTTGCTGGATCTGTTATGATCGTTGTCGTATTTTTTTCCCATGTATTCATTTTTATGGGTCTGTCAACACAACAATCAAATAAACAACTCTCACATTTGTGTCAACTGAGTTTATTTAGCTTACTTATTTAACCTTTCTGGGTTTTCTGTGTTTGAGCTCTCAGGGAGCCATCATTAGGCAGGAGATGCAATATACAAGATCGTAAAATATTATAACTGTTACAGGAAGGGGCATGCGTTAGTGTAGTTGGTTGAGGCAATATGCTTCAAGCTTGAAGGTCAGGGGTTTGAGTCCCGGTGAGGTGGATTTTTTCAATTGACCCAATCCTTCCAGCCACACTATGGCCTCAGCCAGTAAGAGAATTGGGTAGCAGGAATCTTTCTGGGGTAAGTAATGGGCAACCAGTTCATGAGGCTGACAGCCTTACTGCTGTCTGTGAGCCGACTCTCTAGATAATGTGGGATCCTCAATGTCTCACAACCCTATGGGCATCCATTGCTTCTTACAGGGATATCTTTACCTTGCCTCTTACTGTTACAGGTAACATGTAGCTGTACCCTAAGTTAAATAAACTCAGTTGATTCAAATGTGGAATTGTGTGGTTTATTTAATTGATATGTTGGGGATAAATAAAAATGAATAACTTCAAGGTTCATCCTTCTTGTCAATTCCACCAGCCATCTGGCGACACCTACGGCAATTAAACGAATCCAGTCCTACCTCACATAAAAATTCTTATCCTGATATTTGTCGCACAGGGGGTTACCATATACGACTATGTCTTCCAGACGGAGGCTCTCTAAACAGTTGAACTGGTTCATGTCTCGAATCTAGAAATAAAGCATAAAACTCTAAAACTGAGAAGCCTGCTGAACATGTATAAAGCTAATCTATAGCCATCATGCACTCTAAAATGAAACATACCATTTCATGCAGAAAGTCACTGAAAAACAGATTCACATATTTCATTCTAATTGAATGAAAAGTTTAAAATTTATGCTATTTCTGTTTGAAGAAGAAGCATGAGGGTTATCCAGACAGTAAGTTCTGATGGGTTATTGAAAAAAAAAAAAGAATTTACTTTCAAACCATTTTATTGCCACTTGATCTCAATATTGCAGTACACTACTTTTGACGGAGTTGCCACCATTTCCGAGGCAACTGTAGCGGGGTACCAGTATTTGTATCCCTGCATCGTAGAATGATGCCGCCTGCAATACAAACCGTTAATGGCTTCTTTGACCTCAATGTTGTCTTGGAACTGCCGGCCACCAAGGAAAGTTTTCGGATGAAGACACATATGAAAATCACTTGGCACTAAGTGTGAACTGTAGGGCGTATGATGAAATTGTTCCCAGTCAAATGTCGCGACGAGACCGTGGGCCACGGCAGCAGTGTGAGGATGGGCACTGTCAGGAAGCATCACCACAACCCAACTGAGCATGCACATTTTCACTTCCTTCATTAAAGTATCTTGCCCATCTCTGTACCACCGAAACACTTGTGGCATGTTCTCCATACACCCCACAAAGTTCACGATCAGTGTCAGTCGGCTTCATGTTTCTTGCATTCAAGAAACGGGTTACAGACTGCATTTCATATGCGGCGGCTTTCTCGATTTTCTTCAAACTTGTACACACAGAGGACGATGCATAAATGTGGTTTGATTTTCTATAAATGGCGTCTGTGCCTCCCCACAAGACCAACAAACACTGCATGCATGCAGGCAAATCACTGTGACCATGGCGTTGCAGCGGTAATATCTGGAAACGGAACTCATTTTGCGGATACACCTCGTACTTAGACATACATACCTTATAGTATCAGTACTTAGTACCATTACATGAAGGGAGAATAACAAGACAGTCATAGAGATATAGACTGTGAGAATGGAAGATGGATAGTCCAGTTTATTGTTTAATAATAATCTACATATATAAAATTGTTTATGGCAATATTTACCCTCAACACGCTCCGCCCCCAAGTTATATTTATAAAAGTAAAGTAAAGTAAATAAGTAAAGGTAACCCTGTAACAGGCCATGAAGGCCCATAGGGTTGTGAGACGTTGAGGCTCCCACATTTTCTAGACAATCTGCTCACAGATGGCGGTGAGGTTGCCAGCCTTACGCGCCGGCCGCCCTTTACCTCTCAGGAATATTCCTGGTACTCATTTCTGTTAGAGGCTGAGTCGATCCCAGGGCCATAGTGCAGCTGGAAGGATTAGGTAAATTGAAAAATTCACCTCATCTGGATTTGATCCCGCAACCTTCCAGCTTGTAGCATAGTGCCTCAACAAACTACGCTACCGCGAGCCCAAAGATATTTCTATAGGCTACATAAAATGTTTGAGTATGAAATGACGAATGTAGAAAACTGCAGAGACATCTGCATATCAGCTGTGTTGGGGTAACTTTTTTGTGGTATGCTGTATGTAGGTAATTACAGTTATTAAAAATTTGGAGATTATTTCACTTTAATATTAGCATTGTCACCTGGTGATTATCTTACTACAGAACCTGAGGAATTCGTATTATAATTGTGCCCTAAATCACTAGATGTTGCTTCATACCACAGTGTAGTAGCTGGGCATTTTTTTGCAGGTGTCTTGGCATTTGGTCACTGCAAAAGATCACAGAAAACGCAGTGGAGTACCTTTTGTAATGGATTAAGTAGGAAAGCACACAGGTGTGTGGATGTTACATGATATTACTTGAACGTTTAGAGATGAATCCCCATCATGGGGCAAGGTGCTTTGTCTCCACTGGTATCGTTGCCCAGTTTGAAGCCAGACATTGGCCATGCCTTGAGAATAGTGGTGCAACCGTCCCATCGCTCGTAGCGTCCTTCCCGTTACTGCTGCTGCTGCTTCCTCTTCTTTAGGTCACTCCCGTATCCCCCTTACCACGATGGTTGTTTTTTTATCTCAGGGTAGGTTTGGGCACCAGTGGTAGGTAGGAAACCTAGGAGTTCCTTGTAGGTCATGAGAATCCTCTCAGGGAGTTTGACGGGTTACATTCGGGGTGACCCTCTTTACTGAACGCCAGACTAACTCAAATGGTGGTTGCTTTTATTTATTTACACTTATTTTATTGCACTTGATTGCACGCGTGGGGGATTGCTAAACTGCTATAACACCCTTTTACGGATGTTCTTTTGTTTATTCCACTCTCGGAGTACATCGGACACGTCTAGACTATTCAATGTCCCACTTTTGTGTCTGTGTGGCGTCAGCTTCGCCCAAAGAGTGGTGAAGCCAACCCACGCAAATTCCATTACATAGGTTCACTACTTAGGTAGTGCTTGCTGATTGGTTGTAACGAACTAATTATTTTGAATTCGACCAATAAGGTCTCGACTTAATTGCCCTTAAGGAAAAAGGCAACCAAAGCTCTCAGGATCCCCACTGACCATATCCTGTATGTTGTCATTTTAGTGGTGAAGTCCCTTAGCTTATTGTGCACAAGTTATGGCGTGCATTCCTGGGCAAGAGGTCCTAAATGGGTTACCTACGGGCAGTCCTAAACTCCGTTCGGCTTCAGTGGAACATGAAGGCAGTATCTTGTATCATTCAGCAGGCATTAATATCGAGATGAAATGGGAACTAGGATTACAGATTACTGAAAACTTAGGAATTATTGTGAAGGAAATTTCTGGAATATTAATGATAATTATTTGGAATGATTGGTTTAAATTTTTGATAGTTGACAAACAGTTTTAGACAGATGTCAGTTGAATGCCTTGAAGTGTTGCAGTTCTGTTTATTATAACAAGCAGTTCTTAGTTAAGTATTATTTATAAATTAACTCCAAAAATATTGTATCTGAGAAAATATAAGGCTTCTAAAACTGGGCGGACTTGTTACACATGCTGTAACTAATGTTGGCTGCTTTTGTTTCAGTAATTTCACTAAAGTTTGAAGGTACTGGTTTTTCCCATATGTCATGTGGTGAGGGGGAAGGAAAGTTGTTTTCTGCGTAGATATGCTGCGGTGCATGAAGATTGGTGTACTGCTTCGTTCCCTGTCTGCCTCTTGCTGACGCAGTGCTATGTATCCTGCGCTTGGATCAGAAGCTTTGTGCTGAATGAGGATGAGTAAAACATGATTCCTCCGTAGTGTATATGAGTTGAAATGCAGGATCTTCATGCAGTTCATTCTGTGATGGCTCTGTTGTGTGTTGGTCTAGTTGAGTAAGAAAGTTGGAGTAGCTGGTAGTGTTCATTACTAAGAATTGCAATCACTTTCTATACTCTCTGCTTTAGAACTGGTTTTGAATGGTAGTGTAACGTGTTACGTTACTGAAGACGCCGTTCGGATTAACTGGTTTATTTAACAATCTAGAAGTATCGGCTACAATTAATTACAACAATGTTATGGGTTTACCCACGTTACAACCCTATACAAAAATCTGTCCACTGTATCACGATCCACTCGTTACATCTAAACTCGGTGACTACCACAATTCAATTCAACTCGTAACTCGCCGTTGGCTAGATTCCAACTCAACTCGTAGGCTGCTGTCTTCAGAACTGTCTATGGCGGCTGTGTAGTTCCCTTATACAGTCGCAGTGTTTGTCTGTTGCCGTGTCAACAGCGTTGTTGCGTGCCACGTCAGAGTAGGAAGCGGTACCGGGTCATAGTGGGAAGATGTGAAACGTCACAGTGCGGGGGCGGGAACGCCGACCGTCCCGCAACAGCGACAGCACTCGATGCCGCCACCGCTGGCGAGGGGGGGTGTCCTCCATTGCGCAAAATTGAATACTGCTCCCTCCTCAAGGCTGTTCGTTGGGCGATAGAGCCAGACTCTGTCGCCTTCGTCGTAACCTGCGGAGTTGGCCAGTTTATCGTACCGAGTTTTCATCCGGTCACTGGCAAGCTTCAGGTGTTGCCGGGCATAATTCTGGATGTCGTGCAGATGATCCACCCATTCGGCTGCATACTCGGTTGTGGGTTGTTCTTTGTCTCGGGGTACTCCAAACAGCAGGTCGCAGGGTAGTCGTAGTTCTCGACCGAACACTAGGCCAGCAGGGGTCAAGCCCGTAGTGTCGCGAGTGTATGCCCTGTAAGCTAGGAGAAAGGGGGGTAAACTCTCATCCCAGTCCCTTCGGTGGGATGCGACGACCTTCCGCAAGTGCTCCTCTATTGTCCCGACGTAGCGTTCCACCATTCCATCCGACTGTGGGTGCAGGGGTATTGTGCGCGTCTTGCTCACTCCCAGGCGTTATAAAACTTCTTTCAGTAGATGAGACTCGAAGTTACGGCCTTGGTCACTGTGCAACTCTCGAGGTATGCCGAAGCGGCAGAAGAAGTTGGCCACCAGAACTTCCGCTATTGTTGAAGCCTCCTGATTCGGGATGGAGTACACTTCTTGCCACTTGGTGAAGTAGTCCATAGCGATCAGTAAGTATCGGTTTCCTTGATCACTTCGTGGGAAGGGCCTTGCGATATCAATGGCTACTCTCTCGAAGGGAGCCCCGACATTATACTGGTGCATTTGCCCACGATTCCTGGTCCGCGGTCCCCGACAGGCTGCACATGTGTCACACTGTCGACACCATTTCTCAATATCGGTTCTTGCTTGGAGCCAGTAGAATCTCTGCCGAACCATATTCAGCGTTTTGTAGTTTAGCATGGAAATGTTAAGAAATATATTTTAATATTTTGAGTTTTCCTTGGCTCTTGCATCGCGACCACAGTGATTTATTGTGCCTCCCCTTCTTTCGAATGAAGCGTAGGATTTTTTACATGGGGACACCGAAATAGTAACTTGGTTCCGTAAAATACTGACCCAAGTGACGCAATCTTAAATAAGCTAAGGCCTCACATTTGCACAAGATATGTGTGGCTGCTTCATTTTCTTCTTGACAGCTCTCACAAGTTGGTCTATTACTTAGTCCCAGTTTGAAGATGTGTCCTTTGAGGTAACGGTGTCCTGTAAGTAGTCTTACAATCCATCGTAGCTGGTTCCTGTTTAACTTCAACAGTTCCTTCGCTCTTTTAGTAGAGGGTCCTCATATGAGTCCCTTTGCTTGCCTGAGTCCAGTCAAGGATCACCAGTACTTCTTGTGAATCATACATATCCAGGCCCCGATTGTCTTTCTGGCGATTCCAATAGAGATGCCACAGGCTTGTTCAGGTTCTGTGAACAGATGTTCAGCTCCAATCTTGGCCAATTGGTCTGTTATTTCTGGCATTTTCTCAGAATGCAGTTTTGGCTTTAGCCTTGGGGTGACAATGATATCCGAATTCTAGCTGTATCTTAGAGTGCTTTAGTGCCTCTTGGTGTCAGTGAAATTGTGTTTTTGTTAGATGATATCAAAAGTAATCCCATCTCAGATGTATTTTCCTGCACCTGAAAACCTCAGTTGACTGTTGTTCTAATGAGTGTAGACTTTTTCTTGTCGATTCTCATACAAGACCCACTGGATTATAGGTTGCACTATTATGCCGTGGTGGCAGGGGGCGTGGAGGTACCCCTCCTTGCCACCACTTATTACGCCGTAAGGGGTTAACACAATAATCCTAGATTACCCTCAGCTAGGATTCTTCTGGTTCTGGACTTCCTTCGTTGCATACAGCTGCCACCATCTTATTACATCTTAAAAAGGGGTGATGAAAGTACTAAGGGCCGGTAGTGCGGTGGTCGAGCGTCTTCTGTTGGCTGGCCCTTTCATGACTGTCACCTCTTATTATTGGCGTAGAGCGGGCGTGTCAGGTCTGAACCGCCTCTACTTATCGACTGTCACACCATATATTGTCCTCTACGACAGGGGTGGATTGGATATCTCACCGCTGTCGCCAATTATGTCTTAGTGACAGTGGGTAGGTTAAATACAACTACTAATTCCTTACGGCTGCCATAAGTAATGCTTCAATGTAAGGGGTGAGTAAAATCACAGTTACTCTTTCTCTAAGTCAGCTACCTTGCGTTGGCCGATCCACACCTCTGCCGTCACTTTGTTATGCTTGAACGGGGTTAGAAATCATTACTAATTTAGTCCGTCGCCACCCTTTCCGTTAGGATGTTCGCTGCATTCGGCCGCCGTCGACTGCCTGGGGTCAGTTCCAGCTCTTCGCTTGGGACTGGGAAACGGAGGGGTTTGTGAGGGTGAATTCTAACTCTCGGTACAACCTATCCTATTTACACTCGTCTATTTACAATAAAAGAATGCCGACGTCTGTCGGTTTACACATGGTCTCGTTGCGTTAATAGTTCTGATTTACATTCTAATCTCTCGCTTAGAGCAGATGGCTCGAGACTCTCACTGTATCATTACTATTACTCGATACCATCTCTGTCCTACCCTAGGTCCCTGATCTATTTACACTTTAATTCGTATTCTATTTACAGTATTAATAATACCGACTCTCAGTAGGGAGTACATCATCTCTATACGTCGTCAGGCTATCGTTTCATCATAATCTCCCCTTCTGGGGTGTAAGACTGAATCTGTCTCTCTCTTTCTCCTTACTGTTTCGACTCATTTTGCATTTCTCCACTATCCTAGCATAAAGTTTCACCCTTAACTTATTCTGCCCCTAAAGTTATACATATTGAAAGCCTACATATATTTATCACAAAAATCAGTAGTCGTAACTATAAACACAAATGTGCGTGATCTGCACACTACCAGTAATCATAACACTCTATCTAACGCCTACCATCTTTACTACACTAGCAACCTTGCCTATTACTTGTTACATGGTTTCTAATATTCCACCATAAGGGCTCGCCGGGCACACTGGACATTGCTTTCACATTTAACAAACAACACTTTTATCAAAAACCATAAAGTTTAACAGCATGGCTAGTATGCGTAAACGTGGCTTACTTGAAATAAGAGATGCAGGCTGAATTCCACCACTTGTAAGACCCATATCGAATAGAGCCTCCGGCTGACAACTGGTTATTACGTTTTTAGATCAGATCCCCATTGAGTTTTCTTTCCATTTTTATACACTAATTTTGCTGGCGCTGCAGTTGGCGAAAGAGGGAGGTTCACTCCTCCTTTCGTCCTCAATTTCTAAAGTGGTATATTCTAATTGGTTAAATCCGACTTGTCGCGGACAAAACGTGGCGCCGCCCTCTTTGCATTTTTTAGTTCGCGGTCTCCCAGTGTTTACAACGTCACTTCTAAAGTGGAGCGATTGCGCGCCCTTGCTGACTATAACATTCTTGACCTCGATCGCCTGGCCAAGTGTCGCCATTCTAGCTTGATTGCTGTAAACGCTTTTCGTAATGTTTAGGCAATGTTTTTTTTAGTCTCGAAATTGCGGCGCAATATGCACTATGTCCTTTTGGGCCATATTCAGGTACAGTCTCATCTTGGGAATCCAGATATATAGCAGTATTCTTTCTGTCATGCAGAACAAACTCAAAGTTGCCTTTGTACTGCTGTACAGAAGTTTCTGACTTTGTAAAGAATTTCCTGTATATGTAAGTTTTGAGGTTTTCACGGCGATGACTATGAGGAAAGTCGTTTTCTGGGTTTAGGCTCCGTGTATTCTTAGTTTTGTCCGACGTTTCGGAGGAACGTATCGCCTCCATCTTCAGAGCAGGTGAATGGCCTGGAATGCAGAGAGCAGTAGCTGTAGTGATAGGAAGTGAAAGGCGCTGCTTATATACGAAGTAGGGGGAGGGGGGGTGGTTAGGGAGAGCGGGACAATAGGAGCAGTGGAGAGCGATTAAGGCCATATATGGTGTTATGTGCTAAGGGAGGGGGGGAACGGCCAGTGAATCCAGGAAACTGGAGGTCAATACCACTAGGAAGTTGCGGTAGACAAGAAGAACCGGTTGGTTGGGGACAGGCTACTGACATCAATTACATGATTACAGGGTACAGGCTACTGACGTCAATGACATGACGTAGAACTGGTGTGGCTTCTTGGATTTCTCTTGAGGGAAGAGATGAGAGGCTTCCATGACTTGTTGAGACTGAACCCTGTTTCTTTGTTCATGTTGTTCGGATGGAGCTCGATCTCTACGGCCTCCATGATTATGCGGTCTAGGTAACGGCTCTTACTGGTGATTATGGCGGTTTTGTGAAACTGCATACGGTGGTCTAGCTCGATGCTGTGTTCAGCTATGGCTGACTTGTCCGGATGTTCTAATCGTAAATGCCGTTGACGTTCTTTCAACCTGGTGTCCACAGAACGGCCCGTCTGCCTGATGTAGACCTTGCCGCACTCGCATGGAATTCTATAAATTCTCGGTGTCCTCAGTCCCAAGTGATTCTTGACAGGCCGGAGGAAATTAGATATTTTCTTTGGGGGCAGGCCAACTGATTCGATGTTGTGTCGGGACAGCACTCTGCTGATCCTGTTGAATATAGTCCCGACAAAGGGCAAGAAGGCGACAGTTTCTCTGCGGTCATCATGTTGATTGCTGTTGGGATGGCGGTTGAGGGCCCTGTGGATCTGCCGGTCGTTATAGCCATTGCGTCTGAAGATGTCCTTCAGGAACTCCAACTCCGCACGCAGACTCTCTTGATCGCACAGAGCTCTGGGCCTGTGTACCACTGTGGACAGAGCTGCCTGTTTACTGGAAGGGTGATGATGGGACCTGGCACTGAGATAGAGGTTGGTGTGTGTGGTTTTGCGGTATACTGTATGGCCTAGAGAGCCGTCGGGTCTCCTGTAAATATCTATGTCTAGGAAGGGGAGCTGGCCTTCACTTTCGGTTTCCATGGTGAACTGAATGCATGGGATGATACTGTTTAAGTGGTTCAGGAAACCCTTCAGGTTGTCAGGTCCGTAGGGCCAGATGACGAAGGTGTCGTCCATATATCGAAACCAGCATAGGGGCTTGAGTTGGACCAAATCCAGCGCCCTCTCCTCGAAGTCCTTCATGTAGAAGTTGGTGATGACCGGAGATAGTGGAGAGGCCATGGCTACACCGCCAGTCTCTTCGTAGAACTGGCCATCGAAGCTGAAGTAGGACGTGCTTAGGACATGGCGAAAGAGTCTCAAAACATCTTAGGCGTAGTTTCCTCGTAGTAGATCCATAGTGTCCTTGATTGGCACTTTGGTGAAAAGCGATACCACATCGAAGCTAACCATCATATCATAAGGGTTTAATCGGAGGGATTTTATGGTGTGGACAAATTCGGCAGAGTTTCTCACGTGGTGTGGGGAGTCACAGGTGTAGGAGTTAAGTAGGCCAGCCAAATGTTTGGCCAAATGATAGGTTGGGAGCCAATGGTGCTGATAATTGGTCTTAATGGTATGTCATGTTTGTGTATTTTGGGCAACCCATAGTCTCGGTGTTCTGGAACATTGTGGTCGTAGTTGTTGGCAGATCTCTTCAGGGAACGAAGACTTCTTTAGGAGAAGCAAGATCTTGCGCTCTATGGTTTCAGTGTGATCCTTTTTCAGCTTCTGTAGGTCTTATCCTCTAAGAGAGCAGCAATCTTCTGTTTGTAGTCAGAAGTGGCCGAAACCACGGCAGCATTACCTTTGTCAGCCGGAAGAACCGTGAGCGTCTCGTTCGATTTTAAGGCTCGGAGAACTCTTCTCTCGGCACCAGTGAGTTTGTCCTTGGGTTTGTTTGAGTCCTTGAGGATCCTGACTGTCTCCTGTCGAATCTCCTCTGCAGTCTCTTCCGGTAGGGCCATTACAGCCTTTTCAACCCCGCACAGGATGTCCTTAACTGGGATAGAACTAGGGGCTACCGCAAAGTTCAGGCCCTTGCTCAGAGAAGAGTAAGCCGCTTCTTCCAAGGGTACACCACTTAGATTGACCACAGTCTTCCTGTTCTCATGAAGTTTGGGTGGATGTTGTGTCTTCTGCAAGTTGATGAACTTCTTGCACTGTCTGGCTCTAGCTTGGTCACCGATATTAGCAGCTTTCTGGGTTGTGATGCGGTCGGTTAGGTACCAATCAACTGCGGACAGGACTCGGGCTAAGAGAAGATGTAACTTAATCAGCTCTCTTGAGACAGCGTCAAGTTCTCGCCTTGTGTAGTGGATGCGTTCACGTAGCATAGAGAAGCTGGTGCGTCTGTAGATCCTTTTGGCAGCCTCAGAGGTTATGTGGTGTTGGAACTGAAGGAAATGAGGTATGATGCCATGTTCTCTGCATCTAAGGAGGAAGGGAAGGTTGCACAGTAGCTTGGACTTCTTGGTACGCAGCGTCTCGAGTCTACGAGTGTGTCGATGGGTAGCCTCCCCATAGAGGAATACTATGTAAGTTTTCAGGTTTTCACGGCGATGACTATGAAGAAAGTCGTCTTCTGGGTTTAGGCGCCGTGTATTCTTCGTTTTGGCCGACGTTTCGGAGGAACGTATCGCCTCCATCTTCAGAGCAGGTGAATGGCTTGGAATGCAGAGAGCAGTAGCTGTAGTGATAGGAAGTGAAAGGCGCTGCTTATATACGAAGTAGGCGGGGTGTGGTTAGGGAGAACGGACCAATAGGAGCAGTGGAGAGCGATTAAGGTCATATATGGTGTTATGTGCTAAGGGAGGGGGGAACGGCCAGTGTATCCAGGAAACTTGAGGTCAATAGCACTAGGAAGTTGCGGTAGACAAGAAGAACCGGTTGGTTGGGGACAGGCTACTGACGTCAATGACATGATTACAGGGGACAGGCTACTGTCGTCAATGA
>NW_019731293.1:0-1662 GCF_002891405.2 Cryptotermes secundus | reverse complement strand
ACAGAACGGCCCGTCTGCCCGATGTAGACCTTGCCGCACTCACATGGAATTCTGTAAATTCCCGGTGTCCTCAGTCCCAAGTGATCCTTGACAGGCCGGAGGAAATTATATATTTTCTTTGGGGGCAGGCCAACTGATTTGATGTTGTGTCGGGACAGCACTCTGCTGATCCTGGTGAATACATCGGGCAGACGGGCCGTTCTGTGGACACCAGGTTGAAAGAACATCAACGGCATTTACGATTAGAACATCCGGACAAGTCAGCCGTAGCTGAACACAGCATCGAGCTAGACCACCGTATCCAGTTTCACAAAACCGCCACAATCACCAGTAAGAGCCGTTACCTAGATCGCATAATCATGGAGGCCGTAGAGATCGAGCTCCATCCGAACAACATGAACAAAGAAACAGGGTTCAGTCTCAACAAGTCATGGAAGCCTCTCATCTCTTCCCTCAAGAGAAATCCAACAAGCCACACCAGTTCTTCGTCATGTCATTGACGTCAGTAGCCTGTACCCTGTAATCATGTCATTGACCTCAGTAGCCTGTCCCCAACCAACCGGTTCTTCTTGTCTGCCGCAACTTCCTAGTGCTATTGACCTCCAGTTTCCTGGATTCACTGGCCGTTCCCCCCCTCCCTTAGTACATAACATCATATATGTCCTTAATCGCTCTCCACTGCTCCTATTGTTCCACTCTCCCTAACCACCCCCCCTCCCCCTACTTCGTATATAAGCAGCGCCTTTCACTTCCTATCACTACAGCTACTGCTCTCTGCATTCCAGGCCATTCAACTGCTCTGAAGATGGAGGCGATACGTTCCTCCGAAATGTCGGCCAAAACGAAGAATACACGGCGCCTAAACCCAGAAGACGACTTTCTTCAATTTCCTGTACAGTTTTTTCAAGTTCATAAAATAATAATATGTGATATAAGAATATTTTAGAGGTGAACATAGATATATTGATAGCGATTTTCTAAAGTTTGTGTTCTGTTTTGAAATTGAATGTTTGTGCCTGTTGGCATTAGCAACACACGAAGCTGATTCTAGAAAGTGATATAGCCATGGTATGTGAATAAGATGGATCTGACGAATATGGACCTTTAGTGATCTGCCCATTGAATTTACCATTCATAAGTAAAGTGTAATATTTGACTGTTTTTCTTCAAGTGAATTAATCGAGTTATGAGGAAGTGTTCTGAAGTTTTCTCGTGATTGATGAGGCTAATTTTTAGTGGATGGGCTAAGTTATGTGCAAGTCGGAATTGTCTGTGGTTCATTTTGGCAGCACATGAAGTCTTGAGGGTGAAAGTGTTCCGAATTGTCAAGTTCCATGTTTCCTCATTGTATTAAGTGACTGTGGGCCATTCTCTCCCTGTTGGCAGTATGGCCCACATGTTTTTTGTAGTCTTGCATGATTAATTTCTTTATAGCATTTCCATGCTTGCTATATAAGTAGGCATTTATTGATAGTTGTGCACATTTGTCAGCAAGCATATACCCTGTTTATCTACTTAAATCATCTCTTGTCATAGCATGAAGTTCATCTTGTTTCAACTGCTTATTGGTAGGTTTGGCAGCATTTATTTTTTGTTAGTTTCATCCTTTCTGTTTTTTCAGATCATTGAATGTGTTAGGTAGCTTCTGCCCTTGGCTTTCCA
>NW_019731292.1:98664-101748 GCF_002891405.2 Cryptotermes secundus | reverse complement strand
GTAATGTTAATATAACCATACTATATATACGTTAGAAAGTTTGTCATTCTGCTCGTAACAGATTCCCAACCATACACACTTGGATATTGAAGAAGGAGACAGAATATATGTGTAACGCTGATAAAGGTGAGATAAAATTGTTTCTGTGCTTAAATAATTAAATACTATACCACGAAAATATACGGTGGACTGGAGGTATAGCTCCTCCATTCTTGACTTCAGCACGAGAATGGGAGTGGCCAGCTTTACCTCTGAGAAAGAACCGTCTGTATCCATTGAATAAGAGATTCGGTGGTCCCCGTAGTTTGTCTGGAAGCTGTCAAGAAGAAAACAACTTGCCCTGTCGGGAATCAAACCCGGGTAGTCCAGCGCCCAGCCCATCGCTATACCTCTACAAGATGCCACAAGCTGAAAGACCACAATTTGATAAATCAGTCCCTTGATAACCTAAAAATTTGATCAGTGGCGGCTGAAGTTGTTTTTGTGAGCTTAACGAGTAAGGAGAGTTAACGAGTAAGGTACTTGGTAACCTGAAGTAGCCCTTCAGATTATTCTGCTCTTATTTTGGAGGCAAGGGGCTCATTTTTGTTGTTAATTGAGTTAATCAGAATGTAACATATTGTGAAATGGGTGGAAAGTGGACCCAGGAACCACACCATTTGAAAGTAAGAGATCTATTCTAATGCCACAGATTTCTGTGTTCTTGGATTCTTTTAGAAATCTGAAATATAAATTCACGGATCAAGTGAACTAAGCGTTACAGTGGATCTACAAGTAGTTTCGGAACCCTTGCTTCTGGGTAATATTTGTCGAGATGTTCAAGAAATTGCACACGAATTATGTTACTCGAAGGTCCATTTTTATTTACCGTCGGTTACAAACCTGAGTCACTTGAATCCAGTTAACGCAATCATATCCCGTTCATTTAAGATCAATTTAAGTAGGTCTGTTATCGTTCCATCTATATTTAGGTTTCCGAAGTTCATTCTTGTCTTCAGAGTCGATTTTATTTGGAAGACTTAAGAGAGGAGACTTCTTAAATAACCTGGGTGTATATGTGGATATTTTATTAGTCTTGTTCTTAAGTAACAGAATTGGAGCATTCGAGTTGCGTTTATATGGCTTAGGCCGTGCTACTGCTCAGGCGGTTAGTAGCTGGTTTCCCACGGCACCGGCCCAGGTTCGATCCCAGTTCAGGTCATGTGAGACTTATGGTGGACGAAATAGCGTTGGGGCAGGTTTTCTACGAGTACTGCGATTTCCCCCGCCAAATTTCATTCCACTGACTGCTCCACACTCATCATCTATCACCTGGGGGCTAATAAGCCAATTATTGGCCCACGTACGAAGTGGACTCAGTCTCACCTCACCCCAAGAAACTAAGAAAAGAAAAATTATATGGCTCAGGGTTCGAACCAGTGGCTGCTCCGGTGAATAAGATACTTAAACTTCAGGTTCAGTAGAGGCGGTGACTAACTGAGCGACTGTTACCTTTGTAAAGCTCCTCTGCTCCTTGATGTTAATTAGTTAATTAAGACCTTGTTATCTCTGCCATGCGAGAGACACGCCCCACCCATTTCCTGTTTCTCTTAATTTGATGAACCGTAATTTTATTTCCAGAGGTTCTCCAATTGTGAGACTCTGGACTATGTAACTTTTTCCAGTCTTCCATCACATCGCAACTCTTGGGTTCTAGTGTCTTCTGGAACGTTTTCGCAAACAGCTGGTACGTGCGGCGGAGAGACAAGTCTATCCCCGGCACAAGACTTTATCCAATCATACTGTCACGTGTTTTGTGTGTCACGCGACAAATAACTTCACGTGGGTCTCGGATTCAGCGAATCCTTATTGTGCTTCACTTATACAATCGCACGCTTTACAATTATCACTTGCAGTATTACAAGCACTGGTTACACAATCTCTCGGCCAATACTTCTGTATCTTTTGACGCCTAGGTTCCAACCTTCTTCAGCGGCAGCTTCCTGAAGACTGTCTTCTTCTTGTCGAAGCTGGGCTATTTATACCTCGGCGGTTGCTATACAATGCTTGTGCAATGAGCCTTTGTTATAACCGTGGAAACTCATCTCTATGCAATGCTCACTGTTAGAATTACAGTATCGCTATTTTTACTTCCTATGCAACGGTCTGTTTTAGCGTTTCCATAGAAGTAACCCTTCGGAATTCCAAACATGTGACTATACTCACTGGTTTTAGTGAGGAAATATGAGGGGAGACCGACGCACAGATATGACCTCATTGCGCATTCCACGAAAATTTTAAAATTTTTTGGTATTTAGTAGCTCAGAAACATTTTAAGGAAATGAAAGTAGGCGAAAACTTCGTTTCGAGTCGCTAATAGCAAAACCGTGAGGACGCGTTGAGGCAAGTCTCTATGACCCTATAGGGGTTCATCTTCACGCGTTGATAACAGCAGCAGAAATTCTCTGGTTGGGGGTTAAGAGGGGTGAATGGGTTGCTAAGTACATTTGATTAGGAGATAGAACAGAAAATCCATAGAGGCCAGAGGAATTTAGCCTGTATCTGTGTACGTGATGGTTGTCGATACCCACCGAATACAACAGACATCTCGTTTTCCTTTTCGTGTAAAATATTGTCACGTGTATGAATGTGACTACAGAAGGGACCAAAAATAGAAATAGGTTGGGGGGGGAAACTTCTGCGGTACAAGAGATCTGGTTGTGAAAGTATTTATTGCTATTCAAGCGAACAAAGCATTGGGGGGGGCACTCAAAATAGTTGATATGTTAGCATACTTTCTTACCGATTGTGCTCTCGGCCCTGTCTGCCATTTTAAATTTAGTTAATGTACGATGCGAAGAGATGGCAGCAGCATTGCACCGTGGTGTCATAACGGCCACGTTGCCCACCAATAACATGGGGGTTCCACGGGGCTGGTCTGGTTAGCGTGTCTCCGAAGGCAGCGTTTCGAAACGGAGCTCCTAACGACCCGACCCCGAATTCAGTTGAGAGATGCTATAAGCATTTTTGGATGCGGGAAAATTGGAGTGAAGGGGTCATCGGGGAGTAGCCTGACCATTTACGAGGATTCCCGATTAAGTAGTA
>NW_019731292.1:81310-95591 GCF_002891405.2 Cryptotermes secundus | reverse complement strand
CCACCAATAACATGGGGGTTCCACGGGGCTGGTCTGGTTAGCGTGTCTCCGGAGGCAGCGTTTCGAAACGGAGCTCCTAACGACCCGACCCCGAATTCAGTTGAGAGATGCTATAAGCATTTTTGGATGCGGGAAAATTGGAGTGAAGGGGTCATCGGGGAGTAGCCTGACCATTTACGAGGATTCCCGATTAAGTAGTATAACCGACCCACTCAGTGAGACTTCAAGACCCACACGTTGATCGTCACTTATTACCGCTCACTTTGTTGTTCAGTGTTGCCCCTGCGTTCGGCACCACTTTTGACTGCCTTTGCCCGACCTTACGTCACTTATTAGTTCTTTGCCTGTATCCCTTCCTTTCCCTGTGCTGCTGCTCACCTGCACCTCGTGTCTGGACGCCTCCACTGGAGTTACTGCCCTCCTTCCTCTTCTCGTGGATGGCGAGAGTTCTTTGCCTGTATCCCTTCCTTCCGGTGCTGCGGCTCACCTGCACCTCGTGTCTGGACGCCTCCACTGGAGTTACTGCCCTCCTTCCTCTTCTCGTGGATGGCGAGAGTTCTTTGCCTGTATCCCTTCCTTCCGGTGCTGCGGCTCACCTGCACCCCGTGTCTGGACGCCTCCACTGGAGTTACTGCCCTCCTTCCTCTTCTCGTGGATGGCGAGAGTTCTTTGCCTGTATCCCTTCCTTCCGGTGCTGCGGCTCACCTGCACCCCGTGTCTGGACGCCTCCACTGGAGTTACTGCCCTCCTTCCTCTTCTCGTGGATGGCGAGAGTTCTTTGCCTGTATCCCTTCCTTCCGGTGCTGCGGCTCACCTGCACCCCGTGTCTGGACGCCTCCACTTAAGTTACTGCCCTCCTCTCTTCTCGTGGATGGCGAGACGTTTGGTGGGAAGGGAGGAGAATTGTGGCTGCTGGTGCTCGTAAGCGGGAGTTAGTTCCTGTACTACCATTAGGTGTCTCGCAAGTAGGGAAAGACGGGAGTAGATGGGTTCTGCTCTGTAATGGGTACAGAAGAGTTCTTATCCCGGGGTCTTATACGGGTCTGGCTCGGGCAGGGCAGGGTAGGAAGATCCTTACACTACAGTCGCATACATCACTTCAGAATTTTGCACTTAGTAATTATTTAATTCACTTCCGCTCACTGAATACAACGGACTCTATTAGTATCACGTAATTGGATTTTAACTTATAATACTTTTACTGAAGGGACGTAGTTGTAATTTGTTTCCGACTTGGCCGAAAGTTGAATGAAGACTCCTTGAGGTGGAATGCACTCTATCTGAATCCTGAGGTCCACGAACCACACACTCCAAGAGAAATCCACTCCTCCACTCTGCCATTGGTTAAATTTTCAAACTAGGAGTTTCCCTAAATTTGTGAATTTCCAATCATCTTGCTTTGCTATGTGATTCTGGCAGTTGCTGACCCTACACTAAGGTTGACAGCGACTTGATCCATTACGATCAGGGGATGAGGCTCCGGCCCTCTCACTTCTAAGTTATAGCTGTTCCAAACTGTCAGCTCTCAAATTCTCAAAGACTTTTCGAACCTGCTCAAACTGCCATAATTTCAGTAAATGTACCAGATGTTACTTCCTGTCCACATAGCAAAACTTGAACATTCTGCATGTAAAAGTTGGCTATCTGGCGATCTGTTTTTAATATAAACTTAATTAATACAAAATAGTCCACCAAATTATGATGAACGGTTATAGTAGGAGCCCGGATAGCTCAGTCGGTATAGAAGCTAGGCTAGGAGATGGAAACCCCACGATCTGGGGTTAGAGTAATAATGGGTCCAAAGAATTTCTCTCCTGTATGAACAGTCCGGATGGACTCGGGGGCCCACTCATCTTTCTATCTACTGAATAATGGGATTATTTTGTCCTGGACTAAAGCTACAGTGCTGTGAAGCTGAGAGTTCGCCTCCATTCAATATCGAAGTTAAGAATATTATGAAGCTTTACCTCCATATCTATCTTAAGTCTTCATGGCGTGCTGTTTAATTAAGAACAGGAAGAACTTTAATTCAACCTAGAACTTAAAACAAGTATCTCGAACTTGAGAAGTACTCGATTTAAATCTCAGTACAAACTATGAGCTACGACAGGGAGTATATCTAAATCTTTCTGGCCCTCCTAATCCGTGGCCCCGAGGAAAACAATAAGACACTGGATTCATTTAAAGGAAAACTTCCCTTACCCTATCCCTATAGCCGCCTCGCTGGTTGCTCTCGTAAAGCATAACGGAGCAGCGCGCTGGCCGTCACCTTGTAGCAGCTTCGTTGGTGTAACGGTGATGTAGCCTTGCTTTGGGGACCACTTACATTGACACTTTAATAACACCGAATCGAAGAACTTAGGTTTCCGTTTTTTTTAACAATCACTTCCTCCTCCGAAAGGTGTTCAGAGTTATAATCATAACCTTAACTGTTTTTATTACTAAAATTCGCTTAGTGGGGGTGGAGCCCAACTGGGTCCACTCGGCACGTAGGCCACTGATTGGCCTATTGTAGCCTGCCCGGGTTATTATGATGGGGAATTTGGTGGAATGAAGATTGTCAGGGGAAACTGAAGTACTCGGAGGACACCCGCCCCAGCACCACTTTGTCCACCACAAATCCGACTTCACCAGACCCGGGGTCGAACCCGGGCCGCCGAGGTGGGAAGCCGGCGACTAACGGCTTGAGCTATGGGCGCGGCCTGTTCTTATTACTATTCCAATTGTTTTATTTCCCTTCCTCTTTCTGTGCTTTGTTTTGTTCTACGACTGCTTATATGGTTATATAGGGTAATTTCAATGATTGTTCTAATCAAATAATTAATCAATCATTAATATATTCATTACTTAGGTGTTTCTCTATTTATGTAATTTACTTCAAATTTGACTGTCTTAAAGGAAGGATATAGGTTTAACACATCAACTAAAATAAATCCAATTATGTATTGTTGGTTATATCATATGCATACATGGTAATTTGCATGATTACATCATATAACCAATTAAGTATTCATGAATATAACAGTGTTTACCACTTTGTTGGGATATAGGTTTAACACTACAACTAAATAAATCCTATTATGTGTTGTTGGTTATATCATATGCATACATGATTATTGCATGATTACATCATATAACCGCTTAAGTATTCATGAATACAACAGTGTTTACCACTTTGTTTGGATATAGGTTTAACACTACAACTAAATAAATCCTATTATGTATTGTTGGTTATATCATATGCATACATGATTATTGCATGATTACATCATATAACCGCTTAAGTATTCATGAATATAACAGTGTTTACCACTTTGTTTGGATATAGGTTTAACACTACAACTAAATAAATCCTATTATGTATTGTTGGTTATATCATATGCATACATGATTATTTGCAAGATTACATCATATAACCGCTTAAGTATTCATGAATATAACAGTTAACAATCAAGTTCCTTCCGTCAAAAGTGTCACATTTGACGGAAGGAACTTGATTGTTAATTGATTAGTGTGACGGACCAGAATGAAAGACCTTAAAAATATAACAGTGTTTACCACTTTGTTTGGATATAGGTTTAACACAACTAAATAAATCCTATTATGTATTGTTGGTTATATCATATGCATACATGATTATTTGCATGATTACATCATATAACCGATTAAGTATTCATGAATATAACAGTGTTTACCACTTTGTTATAATAACTGCAGGTGGGACTGTTAGATTATAGTTAATCATAATATCAAGTTTTCTCTGAATATTGTCCAATTTTTCCTCGATGATATTGGTTCGGCGAATAATGGTACTTAGACCCTCCAAAATTAGTTTTTGCATTTCATTCAGTGTCTCAGCAGCCATTCGAGAAGTTGAAGCTGGTGAACTCTCCTGGGCTATATAACGGGACTCTCTTGGAGACCCAGGATCTAGTCCAGTTAGAGGAGCCGAGCCTTGCATTTCATCATCAGACTTTACGGTACCATCTCTACACTGCAAAAGTTGTTCTCCTCTGCGTGAAATAGCAGGAGGGGCACTCCGTCCTCGTGTAGTACCACGCCTCCTTGTAGTCATATTCTAGTTAATGTAAGGCAATTCAATAAAGTAACGAACTGTGCAAACTAAAGAAAGTTAATTAATTAAAAGAGTATTTATTGGATTACACCGAAAAGATATGTTTGTGTTGTTTCTTAAGCTGTTCCATGCTTTTACTATCCAAACCGACTGGATTCCTACTTAAAATGTCGGCAAAGAAATTACTAGTGCTACTGATGTGCTGCCTTGTCGGGTCATACTCCTGGAGTTGTATTAGAAAGCGTGTTCCCAATGCAGATGTCGGTTGGCATTTGTTCAGAAAAAAACGTCTTATTGTCGGAATATACTGTGGTTGGGTGACCGACCACGTATATTCTAAATTCCTGGAATGCATAAACTACTGCCAGCAATTCTTGTTCGCAGGTTGAATAATGCTGTTCCACGAGAGTTAGAACTGTTGACGCGGTGGGTGCTATCAGTATCTAACCAGAATTGCCCCTCTGGGTCAGAACTGGGCTGATTCCCAGTTTACTGGCATCCGTAAAAATGGAGTAAGGCCAATCGTCGCGTGGGTGGACAAGATGAACGCTACGGGAAAAACTCTTTCGTTTTTTTTTCTTCCATTCCCACTTATTTCCTTGTCATAATTGCGGAAGAAGAGGGGGGGGGCGACGATATTCGCATGGCTGTGGAAATTGCAAGTCCCAAGAAACTGCCTAGGCTGCTTGCAGTTCTTGCATGCTAGACAATTTAAAAGGCCAGCATCCGGTCAGGATCTGCCGAAACTCCGGTCTTAATGATACAGTGACCCAGGAACTTCATTTCTTCCCAACAAAAACGGCATTTCGTGGCATTTAAAGTGAATCCGGCTTTGGTTAATCGGGGAATTGGAGTGTCGAGATGCATCAAATGCTCCTCGAACATGTGGGAGTGAACCAGAATGTCATCCACGTATACAGGGTGTCCCAGGAGGAATGTGCCAAACTTCGGGAGGGTGTTCCTTATGTTAAAGTATGCCGATATAACCCAAAACACCTATGTCCAAAGTTGAACGGTTAANGGCCATTATCTCCGTAACCGTTCAACTTTGGACATAGGTGTTTTGGGTTATATCGGCATACTTTAACATAAGGAACACCCTCCCGAAGTTTGGCACATTCCTCCTGGGACACCCTGTATAAAACCGCATAGGTCTGACGTGAGTCACTCCCCAAGGTCAGCTTGAGAGCCCTTATGAATGCCGATAAGGAGCTCATAAACCTGTAAGGGACCCTCTTGTATTGATACACGGTAGAACCAAAGAGGAAAGCAGTATATTTTCTAGACTCTTCGTGAAGTTCTACCTGTAAATAAGCGAAGCTTAAATCCAAAGAATTCATGTAAATAGTTCCATTAAAAATTTGTAGCAGTTTTTGCAAGGGAGGTGTACACTCATAATTAGGGATGGTATACTGATTAACTTTACGAGCATACACACAAATCCTGGGCTTCTTACCATTTCGTTGTAATACTGTCAAAGGGTTCAAAAAAGGGAAATTTCCAATCTCCAAAATACCGTCCTTCAACATTTCACATAGCTTTGATTTAACAGCTGGCCTCAAAGCAAAAGGAATACATCTGCTGTAATCTACTACTTGGGGGTCAGCCTATACTTGAAACTTATAATCGAACAGCTTACATTTCCCTGGTTGGGTGTCATACTATCTAACATATTTAACTAACACCTGAAAAAAGTCATCTCTTCTGAATGATGTTAAAGACTCAAATTCTCATCGACCAGACGAGCCAAGTCAGCTTCCTGCAACGATCTTGGATACGGGGCAACTTGGTGTGGGTAGGATTCATGCGAGGATGATAACGGTTTTTCCTTTAGGGAATTTGCTTCGTAGCCATGTGAATTGGTGGCATTATGATCAGAATAGCCACACCCTGGGCTAAAGTCACACGTAGTTCCATCGTGTCTCAGGACGGAAACATTACAACAAAATCCATTCTCCGCACCGTCAAGGGGGAAGTCACGTCTCGAAATACGAGAAAATTATCGCTGCACATTACGTCATCACGGCGCTCAGCGATAAATAAACAATCGCCCGTTATCGCTGGCTGCAATTTTGGATGTGAGGACATGGGGGCCTCTAAAGGGGTATCAGTGACATTGCTGCGAGCTAGGCCGCGCCATAGCTCAAGCGGTTAGTCGCTGACTTCCCACCGCGTCGGTCCGGGTTCGATCACGTGGGATTTGTGGTAAACAAAGTGGCGCTGGCGCAGGTTTTCTCCGAGTACTTTGGTTTCCTCTGACAATCTTCATTCCACCAAATTCTCCATCATCATAATCACCTGGGGCTGGTACAATAGGCCAATCAGTGGCTGCCGTGCTGAGTGGACCCAGCTGGGCTCCAACTCCCACTATGGGAAAAAATTTTGCTGCGAGCTGACGCCGTACTAGGACTTCGATCTACTGGTACCGGACTGGGGATATGGCCTTTCCCTTGCCTCTTTAACGCAAACATCGATCGTGTATGTTAAATATCCTTTTTCAAAATCTATGTTAACAGCACATCCTTTACAGAACAGGCATCCTGTGATGACATTATTTGTAAGGTGTGGAGAAACCATGAACACTCCTTGGAACTTACTCTTGCCCGTAGTAAGTTTGTCAGAAATGGCTTCAAGCCACTGTCGATTCAGTTTTCCTACTGTAAATCTGCAGGCTACCGACAAATGATACATCTAAGGTAAGCCCCGGAGTTTCAAGAACTCGTGTAGTCTTTTCAAATGGAAGACAAGGTTTACTTCCGAATTTTCGTCAAATACGTGTAACGAAATATCGGAACTGTTTAACCCACTAATGGCAACAGGCTGATGTGGTAAAGTATTAACATGTGTAAATTTGCACGCATTACAGGTATTGCCTTTACATACATGAAATTACAGACCCTGTATTAACATTAGGATTATTACTAAGGGTGGCTGTATGGGGAGCAGGCAAGGCTGTACAGTCATAATTTCCTTGTAAAGTATTGTTCGTTAATTTGTTAATTTTCAAATTAATTACCTCAGATTGTTTCTTAATACCTTTATCTCTTTGTAGCTGAGAGTGCCTCAGCTCATCTCTTTCCCCTATTCGCCTTATACCTAAGTGTCTGTTAGTCCACTGTTGAGAGCGTATGCTTTGAAAATATGTATACCGAACCGTTGCTTAAGAATGGCTAAATGCGTCACAATACCTTTACATGGTGCACTCCGTTATCATGTATGAGGCATTAGAAACTGAATAGTATCTGCGTAATAATTTATCTGCTATGAAGGAACTATCGATAGCAATTTTAGGATAACCGCGAAGAAAGACAAAAGAACAGATGGCCCGTACGTCAGTTCACTAGTTTTGGTCCAGCTCAGTCTTTGCCCATTTCGTGTGTATTTTCATTCTTGATATACTGATTTGTTCAATTTCACTTTAGCCGGATGCCTGTTTGTTTTTCAGTAGATTTAAGGCCTATTATAGTTGACGGTGGAGAGAAAGAAGTTCGTACGTGCACCAAAGACAAATATTTTCTGCTTGAAAGTATGGGTACTTCTGCTAGTTATGGGAGTGACTCGATATATTGGCCACTTATACACACAACTAGTAACTACAACTTAACTATAACACATTACTGGTTATACACTCTAAAGATCACTTTAACTGCAGCACGCATAAAGTATTACATATCTTCATTAGCAGTTTCCTGGTAACGGATCTTGACAATGTTCTCTACTTAGGTCCTTGCCGGCTGGTGAATATCCCACAACTGACTAAGTTCAAGTCAAAGTAACAGTGAGACTGACTGACTGACAGTCAGTCAGTCAGTAAATCTAGGTGTGGACATATTTATTACTGTTTGACAGTTGTGGTCTTGTTTTGTCGGGGGCGACTCTCTGACGAGAGGACGGGTCTGGCTTTCATATATGATGCTGGTCCTTGTCAGAGCAGTCTTTCTCGGGTCCGAGACCCTTGGGGCTCGCGAACATATTTTACTCTCTCAGTTGTGAGACTTTCATTTCGTCGCCTCTTACGACTCTCAGGGTCACGGTGGAAGAATTCGACCCTGCCTCCACACGGGTCTAAAGTTAAAGTCACATTGCGACTGACGGTAAGTCAGTCAGTCAGTCAATCTTGGTTTCGAGTCCAATCTGGGCTCATGACCAGATATTTATTACTGTTTGACAGTTTAGGTCTTGTTATTGTGGGTCTAAGGTCTAAACTACTGTATGTACAGGTTATAATCTCTCGGCACGGACCGCGTAGAAATCGCCGCTCATTTTGTCCACTGTTGAGTTCGCAGCCATCGGCGCGGATCTCGCAGAAAACACCGCTTTCCAGACAGTCCATTGGCGCGCTGGCCGCTGCTTAGTAACCGCTGTTCATTTTTCTCGGTCGTTGCCTATCGAAGGGCCTATATGCCATAATACGTATCGTAATGGGTCCAAGGGAAAAGTAGCAGTGCCTAGACAAGAGCGTCCTAAAGGGTCATTACTCTCTGGAAATGAGTGGGTATAAAATTTATTACCAATGTTTTGTGAGGAACAGGACGCAATTTGCTACTTGGCGGTGCTCGAGGAAGTGAAATTTTCATGCCAATAGCGTAGCCTTCATTCTGGTCTAACAATCGTTGGAAGGTGGAACGTAACTGGTTTCTGTAAAATCCGGTTATCAACCTACATGTTTTAATCAGCTAATTATAGGCGTATTATGTTAAAGGAATGGGACTTGGTGACACACTCTTTGACTGGAAAATTCGGTTGGATAACTGAAAACTATCGCGTCCACGAAAACAAATGAGCCTTATACAGACCTCAATGGAATTCTAAATTGCGTTTCAGACCTAGTGAATTCTAGATCGTTATTGAAAGAAAACGAAAATATTGTATGTAGGCCCGCTCCTAGGCAACGATCACGAAGCAAGCAACTACACAACTGTTCTTACTATGCATGGCCCGTAAACAGCAACAGATGAAAGGTGCTTTCTGTGCGGTCCGTGCCGAAATGTCACAAGCAGGACAGTCTACATTTGCTGTATCTGAGGCCGGGGATATTTCGGGAACCCAGGAGACGAAGAACGTTCGCCGATGGAAACCGTTACAAAAAATCGATGAAGACATAGCAGACTGAGAAGACTCAAGTGTGTGCATTAGTGAAACGGTTATAATTCCTTCTAGTCACGGATCTGTATGTGTTCAATAAATCCAGTTACTAATCAAAACCTCATCTATAGTCACACACGCGATAGTACTAAATGAAATTCAACGTAGTTTAAATTCAAATCTATATTTATCTTCTAACCAATAATTCGGTGGTAAACGAGTAAAAATCGGTGAGGAATGAAGNGTCAATTGAAAAATTAGATGACGTCATCGCGAATGGAACCCGTGACCTTGCGGCTTGTCGTATAGTGCCTCAGGCAAGTACGCTACCGCGCGCCTCCAAGATATGGAGGCAAGAAAATATGTAGGAAAGTCTTGTTAATTGAGTACCAGATGTGATCGAGCTTCGATGACTTGACCATTGGATTGCTCTCTGTATACAGGATGTTTCACGACTTTAGGGCATACCTGCATGAGGTGATTTCCTAGGTCTTTGTGATCAAAAAAGTTCATATAAACACATGTCCGTTTTTGGACGGTTACGGAGTTATGGCCGTCTAAAACTCAGAATAGAAGGTAACGATTACTGACAATAAACGGAACAAAACAATAAACCAGCATAATACATGATACATTTAAAGTATGAATGTAAAGTTAATTTCGTGAAATTACCTTTAATTTGAATTTATTGGTGCTTAAAGCTGATTTTCGAAAATGCCACCGCCGGCCGCAACACAGGCTGCCCCTCAGTTGTGAACAGCGCCGGACATACCAACCCTCCCCGCCTTAGGTACATCTCAAGCGTCGAGATAACGAGAACACTCTCTCTGTAGCTGGCTAAAAATAGCGACCCGCCAGCTGACAGACGCTTTCACACGAGGGCGTGTACAGGAATGAAGAAACGGTCATAATTCCGTAATCCTCCAAAATCGGACACATGTTTATATGAACTTTTTGATCACAAAGACCTAGGAAATCACCTCCTGCAGGTATGCCCTAAAGTCGTGAAACATCCTGTATACAGAGAGCAATCCAATGGTCAAGTCATCGAAGCTCGATCACATCTGGTACTCAATTAACAAGACTTTCCTACATATTTTCTTGCCTCCATATCTTGGAGGCGCGCGGTAGCGTACTTGCCTGAGGCACTATACGACAAGCCGCAAGGTCACGGGTTCCATTCGCGATGACGTCATCTAATTTTTCAATTGACCTTATCCTTCCAGACGCACTATGGACCTGAGGTCGACTCAGCCTTTAACAGAAACGAGTACCAGGAATCTTCCTTGTAGCGAAGAGTGGCCGGCGCGTAAGGCTGACAACCTCACCGCCATATGTGAGCCCACTGTCTAGAAAATGTGGAGCCTCGACGCCTCACATCCCTATGGGCCTCCACGGCCTGTTATATGGACAGATTTACCTTTCTATATTATTAATTCAACCTCATTATCGGAAGGAGAAGCCTGGAGTTTTGCGTTTGGTAAGCCATTACAAAAATGTATGGAAATAATGATACATATAATCAGCGCATTTTACCTCACATAAAATACAAAGCGTCTAAAGTAAAGATGTTAATACCGGGTAGAGAAATAATTTGTGTTAGTTCGCAGAATCATACGTGAACACGCAAATGTAAGTACGCGCTGTGGGAAATCTGAATGCTAAACACGTCATTCGTAGTTCATGGAGGTAGGCCTAGGCCCACTGGGGCTGAAGTGGGGGTGGGGGAAGGAAAAAACAACAAAAAACCGTCATTATAAAGTAGCTACTGTGATTCAAGGGCTTACAAATCCTATACACACTGAAACTGTTCAGCGACAGCAAATTCTAACAACAAATTCGATTTAAACAGAATGTGTATATATATATATATATTATTGTCTCGTCTGAGTTCTCTTATCAATATATGTTTCGCTCGTACACTGTCATTGTCAGATGTACGTATTCCTGACTTACTGATGGAGCAGAGCCTTCTTGAGGAGCCGCCAATTCTGCAGCTACTCAAGAATTTCTCAGCAATTTATGACACCCGTAGGTTCATTAACGTGTTCACAAGAGTCATCCACTGGTCCCTATCCTGAGCCACAACAATCCAATCAACCCCATCCTATCCGTTTCAACTTTGTCCACCCACCTACGCCTTGGCCTTCCCACTGGTCTCTATCCTTCTGGCTTTCCCACCAATACCCTACATGCCCTGTCCACCTCATCCTCGACTTGATCATTCTAATTATACTTGGAGAAGAGTAAAAGTTATGAAGCTCCTCATTATGCAGTTTTCTCCAACCTCCTGTCACTTCATCTCTCTTCGGTCCAAATATTCTCAACAACCCGTTCTCAACAACCCTCTCAGTCTATGTTCCTCCCTTAATGTCAGAGAGGCAAGATTATTTTATCAAGGGGATCCGTCCAGGTCCAAGGCTTTGTGTACATTTTCTTAACAAGCTTATTTTTTACAGTGAGGAGTTGTAAGCCCCACACTCAACCCCCAAGCTGGATGACCACCCTTTGTCAGCTGTCCGCAACTGCTTATTCAATATATTCTAATTTAAATAATACAGTGTGATTCAAAATTAATGTCGTGGTTTTCTGACCTGTAATTTTCAAACCAGAGGACAGGAGAGAAAAGTATAACTCAAAAAGTGTGTTACTTCTAGCATCAACATTTTGAGTTACATTTTCATATTCCTTAAGAAGGTTTAATTTGGTCTTCCCATTTAACTATTACAGGACACAGAAACCCCGACCATAATTAGGAATCGCTCTAAATAAAACAGACCGCTCTTCTTTTGCATTCAGAGGCAGGGACTTTGAGTGTATGGCTCGCAGGCTCCAGAAATGTTACTCCCGTTCCTCTATTTAAATCATCAGGAATATTCATCGATTTAAGAAGATGCAGTGGTGATCGGGGTGATGGCCGTTAGCAATGTAAATCCCTGAGCAATGGGAAATCCTCGCTGATATTCACGGCTTCTAGAAGTTGAAACTGACTGAAGGTCGGTTGCTCTGTCACTTTTAAAATCTGTCAAATGAGGAAAAGGAGAGATACTTAATATCCATGTTAATGCTTTCCAAATTTCGAAACTAACGAGGGAAAGAACTGCGGCTGTTGAATCCCACATTTCCCGTCTTGTGCTGGTTTGCTGGCGTACAGACAAACTTACAGCCTCAATCACAACCCAGTACAACTCGCATTATTTCTTGAGGCAGAGAATGATTTACTACCGAAATAAGTTCGTAAGTAAAATACTGTCTCGTGTAGGGGGTGAATATTAGACTGTGTTTGGATTAGATGTTTGGAGGTTTAAAAATTAAAATTCGCTTAGTGGGAGGTGGAGTCCAACTGGGTCCACACGGCACGGCGGCCACTGATTGGCCTACTGTAGCCTTCCCCGGGTGATTATGATGATGGAGAATTTGGAGGAATGAAGATTGTCAGGGGAAACCGCAGTACTCGGAGAAGACTAGAATATGCCATTAGGAAGGTCCAGGGAAACCAGGTGGGACTGAAATTAAACGGGACACATCAGCTCTCGGTCTATGCCGATGATGTGAATCTACTGGGTGATAATGTAGATACCATAAAGAAAATCACACAAACTTAAACTGACGCAAGTAGAGAGGTTGGTCTAGAAGTAAACACAGAGAAAATTAAGTATATGTTGCTGTCTCGTCACCAAAATGCAGGGCAGAATCATGACATAAAGATAGGAAACAGATGTTTCGAAAATGTGGCACAGTTCAGATATTTGGGAACAACGATAACAGATCGAAACCTGATTCAGGAGGAAATTAAGAGCCGATTGAACTCGGGTAATGCTTGCTACCATTCAGCCCTGAATCTTTTGTCTTCTCGTCTGCTGTCCAAAAGCATAAAGATTACTATATGCAAAACTATAATTTTGCCTGTGGTTCTGTATCGGTGTGAAACTTGGTCTCTGAGTGTTTGAGAACAGCGTGTTGAGAATATTTGGACCAAAGAGAGATGAAGTGACAGGAGGTTGGAGAAAACTGCATAAAGAGGAGCTTCATAAGGTATACTCTTCTCCAAGTATAATTAGAATGATCAAGTCAAGGAGGATGAGGTGGGCAGGGCATGTAGCACGAATGGAAAAGACGAAGAATGCGTATAGGATATTGGTGGGAAAGACAGAAGGAAAGAGACCACTGGGAAGACCAAGGCGTAGGTTGGTGGACAATATCAAACCGGATCTTAGAGAGATAGGATGGGATGGTACGGATTAGATTGATGTGGCTCAGGATAGGGCGTGGAGGGCTCTTGTGAACACGGTGATGAACCTCCGGGGTTCATAAAATGCTAGGCAACTTTTGAGTAGCTGCAGAATTGGCTACTCCTACAGAAGGGCTCACCTCCATGAGTGAGCAAGTAAGTTATACATCACAACTTGGGACTACAGGCAATTACAGCGCTATCGCTGGTCTACACACTTCACATTTCACTATTACACAAGCACTAGGGTTCTGAGTTCTCACTAGACGTATCGTGGCAACGGATTTGTAACAGTCTCAAGGTCACTTAAATCACACATTAAGTCTTCTTTGCACAGCCTAATTCATTTCTAGTCATTTCTTCTCAGTCATCTTAGACTGCCACCTTCAGAACTGAACCCAGTTGTCTATAACAAATCTCTCAAACGACCTTTTTTGCCACTTTATAACCCCCCCCCCCGGCACGGAACACGTAGAAAACACATCCTCTCTACGCTGAGAACGCTTGTCTAGCTTGCCTAGCAATGTAAGTCCCATTTTGTGTGACTACGTTTCAGCGGAAATGTATTTACTGAGTCGTTGCCTAGCAATGGATCACAAAAACTAAAACATGATTTTCACTTTTTTTTATTGCTAGTGGGATGGGACTAAATCCCTTGTACTACGGCCACTTCTGGGCAATTGTACCAGCCCCAGATGAGAGGTGAGGGTGATTGTGGAACAATTGGTGGAATGAAGATTAGCAGGGGAAGCCGAACTACTCGGAGAAATCCTGCCCCAGCTCCACTTTGTAAACCACAAATCCCACTTCACCAGACCCGGTATCGAACCCGGGCCGCCGCGGTGGGACGCCAGCGACTAACCGCTTGAGCTATGGCGCGGCCCTATGAT
>NW_019731292.1:65704-80760 GCF_002891405.2 Cryptotermes secundus | reverse complement strand
GCGGCCACTGATTGGCCTACTGTAGCCTTCCCCGGGTGATTATGATGATGGAGAATTTGGAGGAATGAAGATTGTCAGGGGAAACCGCAGTACTCGGAGAAGACTAGAATATGCCATTAGGAAGGTCCAGGGAAACCAGGTGGGACTGAAATTAAACGGGACACATCAGCTCTCGGTCTATGCCGATGATGTGAATCTACTGGGTGATAATGTAGATACCATAAAGAAAATCACACAAACTTAAACTGACGCAAGTAGAGAGGTTGGTCTAGAAGTAAACACAGAGAAAATTAAGTATATGTTGCTGTCTCGTCACCAAAATGCAGGGCAGAATCATGACATAAAGATAGGAAACAGATGTTTCGAAAATGTGGCACAGTTCAGATATTTGGGAACAACGATAACAGATCGAAACCTGATTCAGGAGGAAATTAAGAGCCGATTGAACTCGGGTAATGCTTGCTACCATTCAGCCCTGAATCTTTTGTCTTCTCGTCTGCTGTCCAAAAGCATAAAGATTACTATATGCAAAACTATAATTTTGCCTGTGGTTCTGTATCGGTGTGAAACTTGGTCTCTGAGTGTTTGAGAACAGCGTGTTGAGAATATTTGGACCAAAGAGAGATGAAGTGACAGGAGGTTGGAGAAAACTGCATAAAGAGGAGCTTCATAAGGTATACTCTTCTCCAAGTATAATTAGAATGATCAAGTCAAGGAGGATGAGGTGGGCAGGGCATGTAGCACGAATGGAAAAGACGAAGAATGCGTATAGGATATTGGTGGGAAAGACAGAAGGAAAGAGACCACTGGGAAGACCAAGGCGTAGGTTGGTGGACAATATCAAACCGGATCTTAGAGAGATAGGATGGGATGGTACGGATTAGATTGATGTGGCTCAGGATAGGGCGTGGAGGGCTCTTGTGAACACGGTGATGAACCTCCGGGGTTCATAAAATGCTAGGCAACTTTTGAGTAGCTGCAGAATTGGCTACTCCTACAGAAGGGCTCACCTCCATGAGTGAGCAAGTAAGTTATACATCACAACTTGGGACTACAGGCAATTACAGCGCTATCGCTGGTCTACACACTTCACATTTCACTATTACACAAGCACTAGGGTTCTGAGTTCTCACTAGACGTATCGTGGCAACGGATTTGTAACAGTCTCAAGGTCACTTAAATCACACATTAAGTCTTCTTTGCACAGCCTAATTCATTTCTAGTCATTTCTTCTCAGTCATCTTAGACTGCCACCTTCAGAACTGAACCCAGTTGTCTATAACAAATCTCTCAAACGACCTTTTTTGCCACTTTATAACCCCCCCCCGGCACGGAACACGTAGAAAACACATCCTCTCTACGCTGAGAACGCTTGTCTAGCTTGCCTAGCAATGTAAGTCCCATTTTGTGTGACTACGTTTCAGCGGAAATGTATTTACTGAGTCGTTGCCTAGCAATGGATCACAAAAACTAAAACATGATTTTCACTTTTTTTTATTGCTAGTGGGATGGGACTAAATCCCTTGTACTACGGCCACTTCTGGGCAATTGTACCAGCCCCAGATGAGAGGTGAGGGTGATTGTGGAACAATTGGTGGAATGAAGATTAGCAGGGGAAGCCGAACTACTCGGAGAAATCCTGCCCCAGCTCCACTTTGTAAACCACAAATCCCACTTCACCAGACCCGGTATCGAACCCGGGCCGCCGCGGTGGGACGCCAGCGACTAACCGCTTGAGCTATGGCGCGGCCCTATGATTTCCACCTACATTTTTGGCAAGACGCGCTAGGACCCCAGTACAACAGTCACACTAGTGTAACAGGGCTCAACTGCGTAGTTTGTTACTACAGGTTTGGGCAGGCTGACACTCTTTCTACGTATTTCGGATTTTAAGGAGATTTAAAATGTGTACACGTTACTAGGGCGCGGGGGGTACAGAGAGTCATAAATGTTTGCCTTTTCAGGTTATAACCAGGACATAAGCATTAAGACGCCTGGAATTAAATGTGTCTGTGTGTGTCACATATTTTGACATGGAGCGTCAATCCATGGATTGGATTGGAGTGTAGTTGAGTCTGTACCCGACTAAACTTTCGTAACAAATAGCACCACCAATCCTGATTGAGGCCAAAAAAAAAAAGAACTCAATAAAATACCTACTGTGCATACCAAACTATGCTTTTAGTGTTGTGCATGGTGTGAAACTTGGTCTTTCCCTTAAGGGGGCAATATTATTTTCATATATTGTGGGAGTTAAGGACGTTGCAGGAACATGGATACTGAAAAGGTATTTGAATCTATCACTGGGCAAAAGAGTCTCAATAACTCGTTCGATATAGTGACTACTATACGGGATGAAAGATCAAAGAATCGTGGTTCGGTTCCCGGCATGATGAAGAGACTTTTATCCAGCGTCCAGACCGGCTCTGGGTCCAATTCAGCTTATCCAGTGATTATTATGGGTTCTGTCCCCGAGTCAACGTGGCCGAATGCCAGAAGCTGACCATTGTCCTTCACAGCAGAATGATTAATTTGATATAACGAGGATCTTCATTTTTTGTAATTTATTTTCCTTGGCACTACAGCCCCAGTGGGCCTAGGCCTACCTCCAAGAACTTCTCCGTTCACTTCGAATTTTTTGTAATTACCATAAAATATATTCTTGGTGATAAAGTCAAGAGAATTAAATGGATAGGAAGAGATCACTTGGGAAAATAAACGATGATGGGAGGATAATACTAAAACTGATATTAAAAAGAAGAGAGTGTGAGGATATGGACTGACTTAAGACGGCGACCAGTAACGTGCTCTTGTGGACAAGGTAAAAGGGACTGGACAAAGCGTAGGAACGATTGGACGGTTAGCAAACATCGTTACGAGTTATTTTGCAAAATAGTTACAAATTCTGAAACACAGTAAAGCAATTTGTAACCTACTGATGAAAGAGAAACAATCTGAATTACCGCTTTTCTTTTAGCTTTGTTCATCGCCTGGTATTATTTTTTTAATTCCCTTGGTGGGGGTGGAGCCCAGCTGGGTCCACCCGGCATGGCGGCCACTGATTGGCCTATTGCACCTGCCCTGGGTGATTATATGAAGAAGAATTTAGTGGAATGAAGATTGGCAGGGGAAACCGAAGTACTCGGGGAAAACCGGCCCCGGCGCCACTTAGTCCACCACAAATTCCACTTGACCGGACCCGGGATCGAACCCGGGCCGCCGCGGTGAGAAGCCAGCGACTAACCGCTTGAGCTTTGTCGCGGCCATCGCCCGCTATTCTAGAAACTAGAAAACAACGTTCCGGAAACTGGATCTGTTTCCGTCGTCAGGTGAGGGGGAAGACACCTACTCAGTTGGGCCCCTTAGAAAGAGCTAACCTCATTCACAGAACGCTTTAAAATCAAACAGAAAGAAGCAAACGTAAGCAGTTTAAATAAAAAATGACAACTGCTATTATTAAAAGAACATAAACTGTTACTCACTTCTGTGACCGGACTTTATCGCACTTCCTGTAAGCTGTATTGCAACAGACTGACATTCTTGAGCGTTCTTGAGAACTTATATGACACACCTATACATAGGAAACTCCAATGTTACTGGTTGGCAACGTAGTGCCATGCATATAGTGCTGCCATCTGTGGAACATTTAGGTGTAAACATTTACATGTTAACACAACGGCAACATCCGTAACGTAACCGGTATCCAAGCAAGTAAAACTTGGTTTCTGACATTAAGGGATGAACAAAGACTGAGGGTGTTTGAGGACCGCGCCATAGCTCAAGCGGTTAGTCGCGGGCTTCCCACCGCCGCGGCCCGGGTTCGATCCCGGGTCTGGTCAAGTGGATTTGTGGTGAACAAAGTGGCGCTGGGGCAAGTTTTCTCCGAGTACTTCGGTTTCCCATGCCAATCTTCATTCCACCAATTGCTTCACAAACACCCTCACCTATCATCTGGGGCTGGTACAATAGGCCAGAAGTGGCCGCAGTACAAGGGACTTAGTCCCACCCCACTACCAATAAAAAAAGAGGGTGTTTGAGAACAGGGTGTTCAGGAAAACATTTGGACCGAAGGGAGATGAAGTAACAGAATGATGGAGAAAACTGCATGATGAGGAGCTTCATAACTTGTATTGTTCTTCAAGTACTATTAGAAAGAAGATTAGAAGGAGGGTGAGATGGGCAGAGCTTGTAGCACGAATAGGGGCGGAAAGAAATGAATATAAATTATTGGAGGGAAAGCCAGAAGGAAAGAGACCATCGGGAAAAACAACGCGTAAGTGGGTGGACAATATTTAAATGGATCTTAGAGAAACAGGATGGGATAATAGGGTTTAGATTGATCTGGCTCATGATACGGACCAGTGGAGGGCTGTTGTGAATACCGCAATGAACCTTCGGGTTCCATAAATTTCTGGAAAGTGTTTGAGTACCTGCACAATTGGCAGCTTCTCAAGAAAGACTCAGTTCCATGAGTGAGTGATTGTGTAACTACTTTAATCGCTTACAAAATATATCATTTGATTTCTAATTGCTATACTACAGAATGGAATACTCAGAAACTTGCTGGTATTAAATATTCGCATATTTAACCCATTCACACAAGAAAAGACAATTTCTTGAACACTACTAACTAACTAATGCATTGACTTTTCTGAGGTATAAGAAATTAGTAGCAGAATCAACCATATAAAGCCGGGTCCAGACTTGTTGCGTATCCCCGTATCTTATCAGTGTGGATGATACCCCGTATCATCCTTCCGTTGGAAAATGATACGCAAAGGGCTGTTCGCTCGCTTGGCGGTCTTTTCCCGTCGCATCAAAGGGACGACTCGGGTTGCAGTGGTGCCAGTCTGGACGTGTAGGCGGCTGCATCGCGCTTAGCTTATCAGCTCCAGACAGTTGGAGTGTAGTCATCACCAGTGTGCGTTCTTCTGTTTGTGATTCTCTGTTTATATACTCTGAATGGAGTGGAGTGGAGATACGCAACAAGTCTGGACGCAAAATTTTGTCGCGTTGCATCGGACGATACGCAACGGAGATACGATACAGGAATAGGCAACAAGTCTGGACCCGGCTTAACAGCAATTGCTCAAAACAGAATACAATGATTTATAAAGTTGCATGTCCTTCCCTGACTTTTAGATCCTCAAATCCCTCAGTGTACTCCAACTTCTGGTTAGAGCGTACACTTTCCCCGAGTGAAATTTAGTCAAACATGAGGATGTATTAACGAAATTTACAGTGGGAAAGTGCACAGAAATTGATGCCTGTCTTATCGTGAGCAGTGCTGAAGACAAACTGCAAGGTTCATCCAGATACTACGAGGAAGAGTGCCTGTAGAAGGATACAGGATATAGTACTTTTTTCCTTGAGAGCCAGGCCCAACACTTTGTCTTCCGAATTCCACCTCCTGTCCTTGGGCTTCTGTCTACTGTTCCCAACACCTGCTGCCAATAACCTGGCAGTCTCTGCAGACGACGATGATGGTTTCTCTGTCAGTGGATTACTGTTCAAAGCATAGATATTTTCCAAATTTTATGCCATGTATTTCGTGTTCAATTTGCAAAGCGCACTGTCCTTATTCCGAAAACATACAAGGAAGAGTCAGTAAATAGGACATAAATGGAAGTAAAACAGCTGTAATGAAGTAATAGGTTTTCTATTTGTATCACTAGGTAGCACCACAGTCCAACTTCATGACAGTATAGGTAGCAGAGGAACATGGACATGTTAAGAGGCTTGTTTCAGTAGGAGGATTATATTTGAGGAGCTTGAGGGGTGTCATATGGAAGAGAAGCGTTCTGTTGTGTGTTTTTGTATATTAATGAAGGAATGTTTCCTGTTTACGGTAGGAAATGTTTTTCTTAAGTAAAGTTTTTCACAACTGGGTGGCAAAGGTTTCGCTGATGACAATGAAGTTGAAACAGAGGTGCGGAATTGGCTGAGACAACAGTCAAAATTATCCTATACTGCTGTTTTCGACGAATTGGTACAGCGATGGGACAAATGTATCAAACTTGGTGGAGGATGTGTCGAGTAATGAGTATTTTTCCAAGATTGAATATGATATTTTTTAATTTTTGTATCCAATTATGTTCTATTTACTGACTCTCACTCATACATGAAGTTTCTTTTTCCTTGGTGTCAGTTCTACGAATGTTGCCAATTTTAGTTGTTTTAGTAGAGAATGTCGTGCTCCAGATTTTGAGGAAGAACTTGGGTGACTGTTGCATCTCAGATTTCCATTAGAAGCGTTTGGATTTACTGGGCTCAGGGAGAAAGAGATTTCTTCTGCCACAAGACTGCTGGCTGCTGGTTGTGGTTGGATTGCAGATGTTGAGAGGAAGGACTATCTGCATGGATAGGTGTAGGTGTATCAGTAAAGGAGACGCAAACACCTTGCTGCAGGTTCTGGGGGATAGCAGGGCAAGGGTATGCATATCAGGGCAGTGAATTAAAGGAAGAGAAAGAGAAGAAAGGACCAGGAGGCTTTGGATTTGAATGAGAAGCTGAATCTGAGGCATGTAGAAATTTCATTCTGTTGAGGCACACCAATTCAGAACCTCAAAAATCACTCACCACAGAATATTTGTTGCACAAGAAATATTTGCGAGGCATTTTGGCATAGTCGGTATTGCATGCCTGACCGACATTCCATGTCCATGTCTTAAAACAAAATATACAATAATTGCATATTTTCAATTAGAAAATTTGGTGTCACGATTTAATGCCAGTGGAAAAACCCCTTATTACAGTTTCTCGAAATTAAAATTTCAGACAATTAATACTCTGACATGACGCCTGAAAGCTGGAATAGCGGAGCCAGAGTAGACGTTCATTCCTAGGCAACGACTTTGTAAATTTCTTCCAACGGAAATGAGTACGCACAATAAAAATTATAAGGACTGTGTTTATGTAACAGCAAGGTAAGCACACCTCTATAATGATAGAGAAATTGTAAGGAAACAGTGTTTTCTTTTGGGAACTCCCAGTGGCTCTATAAGGGCAGGTGGGAGAAGAATTGAGGGAGTCTCTTTAAACGGCAGTCAAAGATGATTGAGAACAGATGGCAACTAAAGGTCAGTTTCGAGACGCCATCCTGCCAGGATATGAGCTTGGGCGCAGAGGAGTTGACTTGTCACTAGTGTTTGCAGCGGTGAACTGTAAAGTTTGTAAATCAGCGGTAGCGTTTTAATTGCTGTAGTTCCCAGTGGTGTGTATAAAGCGTCAATAAATCCAACCATCCAATTAATACACTGTCTAATAGTCACTCACCTACACGTGTTATTAGATGTTTATTTTATTAGATTAGGAATGATAGTTATTTATGACCTGCTTCAAAATATAACCAGAAGCATGTTGTTAGCCATGCACGTATATCTGAAAATAAAAACATTATTTATATTATTTATAACTTTTCGGGTACTTAAATCCTATTATCTGCATTATTACACATGTGTGTAAGAATAGATGTGCTTGTGTATTTTTCTGTTATATTTAACTTAATATGCCGTCTCGGATTCATAAGAAGATTGAAGAATTTTAAGTAAACAAGGATAGGGACTTAAAATTCTTCAGTCTTCTTATGAATCCGAGACTGCATTTTAAGTGAAATATAACATAAAAATACACAAGCAAATCTATTCTTATACACATGTGTAATAATGCAGATAATAGGATTTAAGTACCCGAAATGTTATAAATAATATAAATAGTGTTTTTTGTTTTCAAATATACGTGCATGGCTAGCAACATGCTAGTCGCAGACCTAGATGGGATTTGGAGAAGTTATAAGCTCAAAGACAAAGCGTGCAGGAGACCCTAGAAGAGAAACTCAGTGCAATTGAAAGTGAAAACGGAAATGCTTAAGTGCAGTGGAACAATATAAAAGAATGCATGTTAGATACTATTAGTGAATTGGTTGGTAAAGTTGAGAAGATAGCAAGAAAACCATGGGTTACACAGGAGATGATGAGTAAAATGGAGGAGTGAAGGAAATCGAAGAATGTAAACAATGAAGAAGGCAAGAGGAAATACAGGAGACTGAGGAATGAATTGAAAATAGCCACGGACAGGGCCAAAAGGAATATCTTGAGAAGATATGTAATGAGATTATAGAATTTCAAAGGACAGGACGTCATGATTTGATGTACATGAAGACAAAAGAACTAGGATGGAAAGAGAATCATGGGATTCAAAATATTGGCATCGAAGACTCCTAGGGGAATAGAATAGTAGATCAGAGGCAAGTGCTGAAAATTTGGGAAAATTGTATTACAGAACTATATGATCGACCTAATCGGCCAGAAACCTTGGAACTGGAACCGGAAGAAGAAGTAGATACAGAGGAGAAAGGACCATATATCTTACAAAGTGAGGTGGAAAAAGCTATCAAGGATATGAGGAAGGGAAAGGCTACAGGAGATGATGATGTACCTGGAGATGTGCTCAAGTTACTGGGAGAAGGTGGTTTGAAAACACTGACAAAACTAATAAACACCATATATGAAACTGGGGAGTGCCCCAAGGACTTTACAGAAGTGACAATGATTGCCTTAAAGTGCCGAAGTGTGTTTCTGCGCATCAGCTACGAGCTCCTGTCTCCTGGCTATGATACCGTACCTGCGATCATCTTTAGGTTACCAAGAATATGCGTTTTTTCTGCTCCCCATATTTTCAGCTCGTCCATTGGTTGAGGAGAGGGGAACTGAAACTCAGAGATGTATCAGTTTTAACCTGACATTAACCTATTCCTTCGTAAATGTCGGAGAAAGATCGCAAATATTCAAAATTAACGCAACAACATTTGTCACAATACAGAGTGACGATGCTGGAAATTTTAAGTTGCATTTGCAGTGTCGAGTCCTCTATTATGTTAAGCAAATTTCTTCAGAAATTTGGCACACACCTGCTTCAGCACGTCCATTACAGTCCACATTTAACTTGCAGATATTTCGTCACTATGGATCGATAAAGATATCGATGTAAAGCCAGATCAGCTAGTAGTAGCTCAGCTAGTCAGTGCCTCCAGTATATTCCGGATTTAACTTCGTTTTTTATCTCCATGGGCAAACTAAAGCACCGACGTAGAGGCAAATCCTTGAACATCATGAGAATATTCAACAGCATGTCCACGATCAGAGAGCTAGTAAAGCTAATAGTCGCTCATCTAGCCAAATAATAACTCGCTTTATTATGGAAATCGAGGGCCATGCGTAGCTCAGGCAGTTAGTTTCCGGCTTCCCACCGCTGCGGCCCAGGTTCGATACCGGGTCAAGTCATGTGGAATTTGTGGTGGGCAAAGTGGCACTGTGGCAGATTTTCCCCGATTACGTCGTTTTCCCTTACCAATTCTTATTCCACCGGCTGTTCCACATTCGTCATATATCATCCGGGGCTAGTAAAACAGGCCAATTAGTGGCCGACGTACCAAGTGGACTCAGTCTCACCCCACCCTAAGTAACTAAAAAATGGAAACTGAAGTTTTATTACCGCTTTCAAAGTACCCCGCCACCGGTCCTTAGTCTGAGCCAGATGAATCCATTCGGCAAGTCCTTAACTCCTGGAATAAGTCATGACTCAATCCTTGAATTGGTAAAAGAAGATACAATAAATCCATTCCACAGGTACACAATTTCTTGACACTTAAATTTTTCATATAAAAATAAGTAGTCTACACTGACAGAAAAATTAATCGCGCTTGGCTGCACAAATTTTGTGGGACTATGGTGCAAGTGGGATGGTGTACCGTCGTAGATAAAATTCACTGCACTTTTACGTTCACCTGTGATGAAATATTAAGTCACTGCGCGCGTGACTCGCAAACGTCATTTTGTTTCGAGTCATAAATATTTTAGACGTGTTCCATGCCTGACGTGTTCGTTCTCACCCTCCCTGATTATACTTTACGCATTTATATTTTTTATCCGAACGGATGTGAGGCACAAATTTGGTACCATGCTCCCTTTTCACAAATGTTCATGGGCGTATACACAGCATAGATCCATAGATCGGGAGATGATACTGTGGCGAAATTACGCCATGCAGGAATTGTTGAGCTACAGAAATCTGTAAGCAGCAATAAGGAAAGCGACATTTTCTCCGTGCCGTGCCGTTTGGAGCCGAGCCGAGCGGCACCGCCCTCGTTGCTACGCACCTTTACGGTAAAAACCTCTCGGCAGCAACTAATCAACGCATTACTTAGCAACGCCTCTGTAGAAGCTCCAATTACGCAACAGAAAGCAAGCTGCTTTATCCGCCTCTCTGTGCGAGAGTTTATAGGAGAGACTGGAATTCCTAAGGAGTTAGTCAGTTCCCAGTCAGTTCTCGGTGCGAGACAGCAGAGGGAGAAAGTAATCCTGAACGTGTGATTTGAAGACTTCATGAGTGTAATAGTCCGTGATAGTGAGTGATACATGAGAAGTCAGCCAGCGAAGACTTATTGTGTGACCTCAAGACTTTATGTGTGTTATAGTGCAGTGAGACTGGGAGTGTGTAATTCAGTGAGGCATTTATTCTTTAAGAGACGGGCAATTTAAATTCCGGTAAAGGCAGCAGGCCGGAGTTAATTTAAATGCCCGCCATTGTAGAGTATTAAAAATTGTAAGCATGTTACTGAAAATGCTGTGATTTCTACAATTTTTGTGATGAACGAAATAAACTCTGCTTTTATCTAGAAAGAGTATAGAATCAGATATTGTAATTTACCGATTTTAAAATCTGTAAAAATTGTTACACTGATTCCAAAAAGATTTTTTTTTCCATATTCGAGCGTCTGTTCACAAATTTGCATACAGTTTCTCCACAAAACGTTTCTGCAGTATAAATGCATGCTGCTGACATCCTGTCTTACTATGTCTTAGCTGGCAAAAGGAGTGGAAGTTTATGTTTGTATTGCACATTCTTCAGTCACGTCGGAACCTTTCTGCATGCACGAGTGTGGGCGAAGTCTTATCGTATTTTGTCCTTCAGAAACTCTGACTCTTTATATCTCGGATTAGGCACAGAGAGGTACTGTTCTAGGAATAGCCCCGCACTGCCAGAACGTTCAAGCCTAGCGCGTTGTGTTGTGTTGTGTTGTGTCGTGTATAAAACATAGCAATTTCCGCTATCCACCATGGCCTCATTTCGAATGGAAGAAGCCGAAATTGAGAGGCAGCTCATAAATGACACCGATTCAGACTGCGGTACAAACGACTCTGAGAGTGGCGAGGAAGCAAGGGGCTCAGAAACCGCAGTCGACGAAGACCAATCATCTTCGTTGGCAACCTGGGGACCACCAGACCAGCATGGCACGAGGGGTGTGAATAATTATTCCGGTGCAGCTGTGGGGTTAAATATCAATGAAGCTCCACGCGTAAATAAGGATTCAACCCCTTTCTGCGTTTTATGCTCTACTTCGCAGGGATTGTCCGTCTGCTGGTGGAAGAGACGAACAGGTACTACCACCAGTACCTAGACAGACTTCAAGACGGACCTTCTCCACAGCCTGATGTAACCGACTCCGAGATGTTTCTGTTTCTAGGAATAATCATTGAAAAAGGGACACGACATTAGAGACAGACTAAAGGACTACTGGTCGACTGTAGAACAATTTGCCACGCCTTTCTACTTTAACACAATGAAACGCGACCGTTTTCCACACATTCTTTGTTTTATTCATTTTGCAGACAACAATACAGAAAGCGACACAAATGCTGACAGTTATGACCGACTATGGAAAATTCGGAACATCTTCGACACTCAATGACGCATATGAAAAATATTATAACCCTTCCGAACATTTGGCCATAGACGAGATAATTGTTAAATTCAAACGGAGCGTGGTTTTTAGGCAGTACATTCCTAAGAAACACAAACGTGTGGGAATGAAAAACTTCAAAATTTGTGACGCCGCTGGGTATACTTATGACATGAAAGTTTACCTAGGAAAAGACAGGACACGTGCTACAGTTAGGGACCTATGCAGACGTATTGAGGGCGTAGGTCACAAACTGTACATGGACAATTTCTTGTCGTCACCAGCCTTGTTTGACAAACTGATAACAAAGGACATAACGTGCTGTGGGACAGTCAGACCTAATCAGAAGGGCTTGCCTGACGATTTTCGACGAAGGCAATTTCGACTGAAGGAAGGTGACATTCGTGTTATGGTGAGACGGAACTTGACAGCAGTAGTTTGGAAGGACAAACGTGACGCTTACATACTGACAAACATGCACTGTCCTCCAGCAGAAGGCAGTTTCTGTGATGAGCATGGAAATGCTATCAAGCCACATGGGTTATGGCGACAAAGCGGACAGAATGGCAAACAGTTATAGCATCAGTCGTCGGACCTGGAAATGGACAAATAAACTATTTTTCCATCTCCTGGCTCTGACGATTCTGAACAGTTTCATCCTGTTGTCTTCCTGTGGCGCGAAATTGTCACACAGAGAATTTCGTCTCGCCCTTGTGCGCAACATGCTGGAACATGCTGTAAGGGGTCCACTTCGCCCTCAGCGGTTCATGGGTCGACTTCCTGCTGTGTCATCGGCGATATCTCGATTAGAGAAGGCCACTCGACATCACTGGCCGACTTCTGTAATAAGAACCTGAGGTGTATGTGCTCTTCGCGTGAGAATCGGAGATACATCCGGACAAAGTGCATGAATTGCGACGTCGGACTCTACAATTCCTGATGTTTCCAACAGTACCACACGAAGGCAACAATCAGTTAGATGACGCAGGAGGGAAGACTGTCTACTTATAAAGCTGGTGCCCAAAAACAATGTAAGTAGAACAAGAATTTCTATCTTAAAATTATATTCTAACACACTGTGCGCACACGTGGACTGCAGATACCCATACGGTGTCGCACGGCCACTCGGCTGCACTTTAAAGGTCTCCATACGGTGTCGCTATGCTCTTAAAGGAGCTCCCCTGTTATAAATACGTGAAAACTACTGCAGCTCGAGTGAACAGATTCGTGTAAAGATTTTGTGCATTGTTTAAGCTCGCAATAGTGTTAATAAATAATGGTAGTTACGAACTCTATGTTATTAACCTACATTTAGCGTCGAAGTTACGAATGTTTGGGAGCTACGCCTCCATCAACAGAGTCTTTGTCTTGGTGCTTAATTACGCACAGGGACAACTTTACTGCAACAGGGGTTCGACGAGAGAGGCCTCTCGGTTCTGTTATCAGGAAGTTGCAGAGTTTTCTCTCCTCTGCTTGGCGTTCATTAGATGATTGGATTTACTCGCATTTCTTTGCAGTTACGGTCAATTATAACAGCTCACACGCTCAACTCCTCCTGAACAACGTCTGTCTGACGAATCTGTCACTAATCTCGGACTGATCTCTACTCCCTTGAATTCGAGTCCAGTCTAGTCGCGTCTTATGTTACGACCACCGGTCAGTCGGCCAATCTGTCTTGGAATAAAACACCCATCTGGGGCTTACGATCAGATTTTTATTACTGTCAGACAGTGGTGGGTTCGTTGATATGTTTTATTCTTTCTAACGAGAGTATGGGTCTGTCGTTTACAATTTATGGTGGCCCTCGCCAGAGCAGTCATTCTAGGGTCAGAGTCCAGTGGGACATGCAGACATAACCTTAACTTAATTTCTTCCTTGGGTTAAACGACAAGTAATAAGGCCATTACACCATGAATTAAAACATATATACCGTGCTGGATCCTTGTGAATGTCGAAGAATTTTACTTCTTCCTGTCTACTTGATGACATGCACCCAGAAGCGCTGCAGGTTTGTCCTCTCTTCCTCGTTTCTACTGCAAGAAGTAATACAAAAACTATAACACCATCCGGTACTCTTAGAACTCCTTCACATTCTACAGGCAATCTTTGGGCTAAACAGAAAGTTCCAAAACATATTGTGACGTGGATGGCGGAACGGGAAGTGGGGGTCACGTGAACTCTGCGTTTCCTCGAGTGACGTCACGTACTCTCACTCCTATCATTACGCAACGCTCGGTAAGCACCCCTCGCCGCGAGGCTGTGACGTCAAGCAACAGGCGACTCCGTGCAGCGACTATTGCTAAGCAATGCGTAGGTAGAAACACCTGACAACAGTACCTGATATGTTGCCGAGCAGCAAGGTGTTCTCTGTTGTCCGTGTCCAGCCTGAATAAGGAGCAGCGAACACTATAGTGACTAGACTACTGTGGTAGCGAATACTACTAGAAATAGGGCAAAATCTGCTGTACTGAGTATGGATTGACAGAGACCTTGTATATATTGCACATAGAAATAGAAATTAAGATTAAATTTGTAAATATACGTAAATACTGACAATGGATTTAATAGACTGACAAAAGACAGACCAGACCTCTCACCAGGACAGGACAGTAACTTCCATATAAAGAAAAAACAAATCTGGCCATAAGCCCCAGTCGGGGCTCGACACCAAGACAGACAGACTGACTGACCGTCAGTCGCAATGTGACTTTGACTTTGATTCAGGAGTAGTGAGGATTGAGCCAGTTACGAGTAGTGAGTAACGATTAACCAATCTGTTTTAATCTAGCAGTCGCAGAGTCGGGTTTTGTCGAGTACATGGCAGTGACTACAAGAGAAGTCCTTGTGATACTGCAGATGGCAGTAGTTGGGAAATTGTGAATTGTGTAAATGTAAGACAAAGAGAGGAATAAAATTCGCTATATTCAATGTGGCGTGAAGTTATTATTTATTTCTTTCGTGACATACACCCATCACGTGACAATATCATAAAACAAATATGGTTTAGATGACATTTCACCACACCTCAAAAATGTTGGACCTAAAGGAATTCTATATATTTCTAATTTCATTCGTTGTAGTAAGCATAACATTCATATACACAAATAATAATATTGTAACGTGTTTGGAGTAGATACTTCCATGATAACTCAATAACAGTTGGAAGATAGCCACCGCAGAATACAGTTGAAGTGTTAACAATTGTACGGTGTGTAAGAGTGAATGTCCAATAAAGATTCGCTGAATCCGAGATCCACGTGAATTTATTTGTCGCATGACATACCCCAACACGTGACAATATCATTATGGTGATGAG
>NW_019731292.1:42762-65565 GCF_002891405.2 Cryptotermes secundus | reverse complement strand
GACACTGCAATGTATGAGGCTAACAGACCACGTGGCCCTTAATTTCAATAATAAAATGTCTATGGCTGCGGCGTTCTTGGACATCGAAAAAGCCTTTGATACTACATGGCACTCGGGCTTGCTATATAAGTTGTCAAAACTGGAATTTTAGACCAGCTTAATCAAGCAAACTGGATCATTTCTTTTACAAAAAAAAAAATCTGTGTTTCGGTGGAAGGCGAAATATCTACGCCAAGGGAAATTCAAGCAAGGGTGCCACAAGGTTCGGTCCTGTCCCCTACTCTTTGCAGTATGTACATAAATGATGCCCCCCAAACAGATGGCTTTCAACTAGCCCTCCTTTGCAGATGACACCTGTCTGTATGCGATAGATCGCAAAGAGCGTTTTGTGGTTAGAAAACTGCAGCGCGGTCTCAGCTCAATGAAGACCTGGTGTGAGCGCAGGAATATAAAAAATAATGAACATAAGACTCAGGGGATCTACTTCTCTCGTAGTCGTCGGCCGCCTATGTCTCATCTTACATTGACTGGAAGATATTTTTAAATTGTGTAAAATATCTCAGAGTAATCTTTGATCGGAGGGTTACATGGAAATTACACATAGAAATGATCGAAGCCAAGGCCTTCATAACATTTATAAAATTTTACTCCCTATTCAAAAGTGAACGATTAAGCGTTAACATTAAGCTGATCCTCCACAAAGCTCTCATTAGATCTGTAATGACTTATGCTAGTCCCGCCTGGGAATTTGCGGCACACTCATCTAGTGAAATTGCAGCGCCTGCAAAACAAGGTTCTCCGCACCATTGGCAATTTTCCAAGCCACACACCGGTTCGCGATTTGCACACTGCTTTCAAAATTCCGTGCGTATATGATTATATAACAAAATTATGCAGGAAAGAAGCGGAAGTTATACAAAATCATGATAATGAAAATGTTCGCAATATTGGACAAGGAGAAGCCCGACGTAGAAAGTATAAGAAGCTAAACTTGGCGGCGGTCAGGCATACGCCCGTTCAAGTGACTAGACTGCCGTGGTAGCAAATACTTATAGAAATAGGGCATAGTCTGCTGTACTGAGCCTGGACTGACAGTATGATTAAATTTGTAAATATATGTAAATACTGACAATGGACTTACTAATACAGGCTATGACTGACGAATGACAGACCCGACCTCTCGTCAGAGAGAGCGCCCCAAATGGACTGGACAGTAACTTTCATATAAGAAGAAACATTTTGTCATGAGCCCTAACCGTCAGTCGCAATGTGACTTTGACTTTGAGACCAGAGCAATTCTTAGGATAGTGCCGAGAAGAGCAGAAGTCAGATCACACCAGAGGAAGGGAATAGAAGTCTTCACCGAGATTAGCGGTTCAAGACGTATTACAACAGTGAAGTAGTGGATAATAATCATACTTGTAAATGTGTAAAATTGTGGGTTCAATAAATAATCGCTGAATCCAACACCTACGGGAAATTATTTGATGCGTTACCTAGGAGACAGAACTAGGTTTCCAGCTAACACGCGATAATATTGTAACGTGTTTTGCCACTGATTGTTAATTGCTTTATTTAACAACCTACAAGTCGTAGCTACAATTAATTATGACACGGTTACGGGTTTACACACTTTACAAACCCTACTCACAAATCTCTGCACACTATCACGATTCACTCGTTACAACTGAACTCAGTGACTAATACAATTCAACTGTCTTCGGCGGCGGCTACATCTTAACTGACTCCTTAGGCAGTATACTTCGTGCGTAAATGTCTACTCTACTTTACAAGCACATCAAATCAAAATCCATACTTACCGAATTGCAATTAATCGTCCACCATAACCACATATAACATACAACAGTATATGACTGTGGGAACCACCCACAGTCATAGGATCGAGTGCTAGCCAATCACAGGCTAGAAACTATTCGCCGCTTAGCAACGGCTGAGTAAACAGTCGTTGCTAGGAGAACCCTACAACAATATGGAAAGTTGCGTGCTTTCTGTAGGTCCGACTCAAGGTTAAATAAGGAGATATATTGAGTGGGATTTTTTACTACCAGTTGAGAATTGCGATTGAGTACAACGTTCTATGTGTTAAAGTATTCTTCAGACCACGATCAGCTCAACAAGCTTTTGTGTCTTCATACATAGACATCCCACACGTGTTTGTTTCAAGATGAACATCATAAAGAAGATTTCACCGAATGTTGTGATGATAATTTTATCCACCATGGCAGTTGGAATGTTCGGTAAGTGTTTGAAAGATGTATTATATTTCCGCACTAGGAGATCCGTCGAAAGAATCAAGGTAAGAGCTGACGAACCTTTTGAAAATACGCCCAAACTGTCATTCATTTTCCGAGGAATTCTTACATGTACCTATTTTATTGTAGTGATATAGATCGTGAAAATATAAGTAAAGGAACCCTTGTAACAGGCCGTGGAGGCCCATAGGATTGTGAAATATTGAGGATCCCACATTTTCTAGACAATCGGTTCATAGATAGCCGTGAGGTCGTCAGCCTTACGCTCAGGCAGCACTTTACCCCCGAGGAATATTCCTGGTACTCAGTTCTGTTAGTGCCTGAGTCGAGCCAAGGGCCATAGTGCGGCTGGAAGGATTAGGCAAATTTACAAAAATCCACGTCATCGCCTCCATTATCGTTCATATTTGGAGTAGATCTTAGAAATTTCAAATTATTTCATCTCTTCGCAGTCTTTCAATTGGTATGAATAGTGATGTTATTTCGAGAGAATATTTATTGTTATACTTAAGACAGCAAGTTTGATTATCATATGGAACAAATAACATTTAGTGCTAGATTTGGAGTCAGCGTTATCTGACATCCAGAAACTGTTCAGCGCCGACATCAACTAATGCTCAAAGTATACTTAAATGAAATAGTTCCAGAGGACTGAAATCTAAGAATTGTGTGCCCTATCCATAACAAAGTCTTTATCGTGGCATGGTCTAACTGTAGAGGCATTACTCTTCTAGGCATTGCTTGTAAAATATTTTGAAACATTTAATTTAAGGCACATTGTGGGATTACCAATGTGGGTTTCGTCAAGGAACATCGACTGAACATAAGATTTTCACTATATGCCAGGTTCTTGAAAAATGTTATGAATTTTAAATTGAAACACATCATATTTTCATTTACTTTAGATTAGCCTACGACAGTATGGATATAAATAACCTCTGTATGGCGATAGAAGAGATGCACATTCCACGGTAGTTAAATGTATTGGGCAGAGCTAATGTGAGAAAGACTCAATGCCAAATTAAGATCCAGAACACGTTGTCCAACCCTATAATATCCAGAAACAGAGGTTGACATGGGGATTCCCTAGCCTGCCTTTTGTTTAATGTATCGGTAGAGAAAATAAAATAGAGACGAAAGCATTAACATAAGAGGAACTATCTTCCATAAGTCAATTCATATTTTTGCATATGAAGATGAAATTGATACAATCAGAAGAACACAAAAAGCTATGAAAGAAGTTTTATTAATTTGGAAAGATCGGCATAAAGATATATCTGAAAATTAATCAAGAAAAAGAAAGTGCAAGCTTGTGACTAAGAAAGAATGCAATAACGGATGTGCACAGTGTAGAAATTGGTTAATATAAATTGGTGTTGTACATACTTTCGTTTTGGATCAGAGGTCAACTGTAAAATTACGTCAATGGTGAGATGAAAAAGCGTGTCCTCGAGGCTCATAAATGTCTCCACAGGCTCATGAAACACCTGAGTCTCACTAGAAACCCAGGAAAACTAAAGTTTTGATGTACAAAGTATATTTAAGCCCAGTGCTATCTTATGCATCTCAGAACTCGCCATTGCCAGGGCTGGATCAAAGACTATCAAGTATACGTATCTTTGTGAGCGGGCCAGTGGAAGAAAAGGGGGCAGGGAGGAAGAGGTATAACCTTAAGCTATACAAATTATTTAATAAACCAGATATTATTGGATCGATAAAAGTGAAAAAGCTTAAATGGGGTGGACACCTAATATGTGCTAGCGAAAATAGAACGATCAAGGTTTTCAATACCAAACTAAAAGGAACTAGGAAAGTGGAAGGCTAAGTTTGGATGGGGAGCATGTTTGTTATAGGACATCAGAATATTGGGCATAAGAAGCTGGTGGAGCATGGCATCAAATATAGAAGAATGCCCAGCAATTCTGAGGAAACTCAGGGCATACACAGGGCTATCTTGCCAACAACTGAAGCTGCAATGAATCAGGAAACCCCTGTCGCCTTCCTGAATATAAAACTGATGCCTCCTTCAGTGGAAGGCATCACGTGGTGAGAAGGTCCTCGGTTCGGTGGTGTGCGCAGGCCCTGTGACCTCCTACTATCCTCTCTACTCATGGCAGTCTGTTGCATTGATCCAAAAATTTTGTGACAAAAGACAAATGGCCGTCAACTGACCGATCCGGTTGAGGATACTGTAAAGGAAGTTTTTCCTGAATTCTGGTACATCCTGTAGTCCGCAAGCCAACTATACCGACCGAGCTACCGCCGCTTGTCGGCGAAGTTGGTGCGAAATTTTGCTGATAGAGGATGTCATATGGTCAGCGCAACGGATCCCCACGGCAGTTAATCTCGGGTTTCTAGACCGGAGCCGCTACTTTTCAATTCAAGTAGCTCCTCAATTATCCTCACGTGGCTGAGTGGACCCCGTTCCAGACTCACTACTTCACAGAATATCTTATAGCGCCGGGAATAAATCACGGGACCTTTGGATATGTAGCCAGGATCTCTGACCACTAGACCACAGATACATATATACGAAATAATTTCTACTCCCACGAGTGTGAGAAATTGCACTAAATTTTACTTTAGGGTAACAAGTGTGACATTAGTGACGTAAACGTTAATTTTTCTATTATTATTAATGTAAATCTATGTTTTCAGGGCCAATACAAAATGGTATTATAACTAAGCCGATCCTCCAAAGCCCACCAAGAGCCCCAATCCCTCCAATTAAATTTACACCTTCAGAACTAAGAAAGGGAGACAGTCTCATGACTCAGTCAGGGTCGGTAGACAAAAGAATATGGTCACAAGTCCCGCCGGCCCCAGAACTAAAAGTGACTGTGTTCTCGAAATCCAGCAGAAGCTCACTCAAAACAAGAGAAGAACTGTCAACTGTCCCAGCACCCGAACCCAAACCCAAACACACAAACCTCCTGAATGTCGAGCCCCCCAAAATTGCCACGGACCATTCAACTGTCCGAACCCGTCGAATCATCCAGCCTGTCTCTTCCAAGCAGTCACCGCAAGATGGTTTACCAGAACTCAGCGGTTCCCAGGACAAGGTAATGCTGGATATGCATGTAAATTTCAGAGACACAGTAATTTATACATATAGACTAGTTCAGTGGTTGTCAACCCGTTTCTCTTTCTTTCTTTGTTTCTTTCTTCTGTGTTTCCCTCCTTTTAATTTTCGAATACCAGAACCAATCTTTATGAATCTTGGTATGTATATCATGTCACCTGACCCCCATCTTAACGGCATAATTCTTAAACTTATCCCGTCAGTAATACCAACATTACAGCTTCTCTAATTTCTGATGCATGAACTCCTGCACCAGTCTTCATGAATCTTAGTATACCCATCCTACCACATGAAGTCATATCAACGGCATTTCGAGAAGTAGTACCAACATTATGGCCTCTCAGATTTTTCGGCTAATAACCGTATGTTAGTTAAATGCCTGAACAAGTCGTTATGAATCTTTGTATGTATACCATGTTACATGAATCGATTTCAACGACACACTTCATAAATCCCTTCCATCAGTATTACCACCTTCGCAGCTTCTGAAATTTTTCATGTAATAACCTCAGGATACTTGAATCCCAGAATCAATAGTCGCGAAATTTATAATGTGTATCATGTGACATGAGCCCTGATGCATCAGCAATGCCAGCACCGGAGAACCTTGGATTGTTGAGGCCGTAACTTCAATACTACTTGAATGCTTAAATGTATTCTGTGTACTTCATGTACACCTCAATGGTGTACTCTTTATCTGTTGCATCTAACCTGTAGTTATAGTGAAAAGAAAGTATGTTATCGGTTCTTCGCAGAATTTCTTCTTTTATTTATTAACCCTGATCTATTAGATTTTTTTATATATTTCCTTATTTCTGTTCATTTTATTCATTAAAATATTCAAGAGGAGCAATTAGGACGACAAACAGCTGTCTGATGCTCCAGGGCAGTGAGCTGCCATCCAATGGCCTAGTGAGTCAAAAAGTTACTCATTAACATTAAATTACAGATAACTTTCATGTGACAGCTCTGGTATTTGTTGCAGGTTTCATCAGGCATCTCCCCCCTTGCGTGGTATACTGTAATTGCAGCCCTGTTTGTGCTTGTTCCATGTGCGTTGAGAAAGGTGAGTTTCTTAAGATTTGTCTCCACATTAACTATCACTACGCTACGTGCTGGGCCACGCCATAGCTTAAGCGGTTAGTCGCTGGTTTCCTACCGCGGCGGCCCGGGTCCCATCCCGGGTCTGGTCAAGTGGGATTTTTGGTGGACAAAGAGGCGCTGGGGCAGGACTTCTCCGAGTACTTCGGGTTCCCCTGCCAATCTTCATACCACTAATTGCTCCACAATCACCCTCACCTATTCTCTTGGGCTGGTACAATAGGCCAGAAGTGGCCACAGTATAAGGGACTATTTTATTGCTAGTGGAGTGGGACTAAGTCCCTGGATTGAGTAATTGAGACTACCTCGTTCTAACGGGCCCAACTGAGTAGGTTTATCCTGCCCTACCCACCTAAAGACGGAGACAGATCCAGTCTCCGAAACGTTGTGACCTTTTGTCTTTTACTTACCAGACGATGGATGAAGTCCGATACAAGCCAAAAAAGTACGGTATACACCATCGTCAGAATCTTTTCAAGTCTATCTAGTTTAGTTTTGTAATGGAGAAAGAGTGTATCTTCTGTGAGATAAAAGTCGAATTTTAAATACCATTTATACGAACTTCATTCCTCAGTGAGGGTAACTTTTATTCACAGAGGTCAGCAGTAGTGTTTCTGTCATAAACAAGTTTTTATATTGCATAACCTATACAGGATAAGGCAAAATGACAACCATCTCATATTATAAAGTGTCACATATAACGTTTGGTTCCCATTTTTCTTGTCAACAAAGTACCTTCATTTCTTTGGAAAACCAGTTTCTTGTTGTACTTATTGACTTTTTATTACTATTATTATTATTATTGGTTTTCTTGTTGTTGTTCTANCACAAGTAGTTCCTAAAATCCATGAGGAACAGGTGGTGGTCGGTAGACCCCTGCAGAAGCAGAAGGAACTGACTACACCCACTAAGACACCCAAGCTACAGGGGTGTCCTGCAACACGTGTCCCTGATAGAAGGACAAGAGGGAAATTCGAGCCTGCAGTTTTTGCAGCACATAAAACGAGTGAGTAGATTTCCTAGTCCATACAGCTAACCTAACATTAAAATAACATGTTCGCCTGTCTTAACATTAAGTTAATGTGGAAAGACAATTTTTTTCATCCTATCAACATATTCTTAAAGGGAATGTGAAATGTTCGCTGGATTAACTTTTTAAACACCAAACCATGAAAAAGTATGGGGAAGTGGAAGCATAGCTCCAAATTCATGATAGTATACACCCCACTGAAGTCGAGATAGGTTATTTTGTATAGCAGTGGTCTACAGGCTGGATGGTCCGGGTTTGATTCCCGGCATTTAGAGATTTTACTCCTCTTCATAAAATCTGGACACACTCTGGGGTCCATCGAGCCACCTAGCTAATGGGTACCAGGGGATTCTGAATACTGACTCATCCATGTGAAGGTTGTGTAAATAGCGTAAGTCCAAGTATCAGATTTTAAGGTTGTTCAAATTGCATGAGGTGACAATGTCACGTATGTGAGTGGATGTATCTCTGAATAACCGCGTGAGTGTAACCACTGCTGTTATTGCTGATTTTAGACATTCTTTGTATTTATACAGCATGTTCCACATCCAGCAGCCACTTGACTTACTTTGGATCTATGCAATCCACTGTAAATGTAAAATCTCTCGGCTAGAGACCGCCTCTGTGGTCTAGTGGTCAGAGTTCCTGGCTACAGATCCAGAGGTCCGGGTTCGATTCCCGGTGCTACCACATTTTACTGAGAAGTACTGGGTCTGGAACGGGGTCCATTCAGCCTCGTGAGGATAGTTGAGGAGCTATTCCAAGGAAACAGAGGCTCCGGTCTAGAAAACAGAGATTAACGGCCGTGGGGATTCGTTGCGCCGACCACGCGACACGTTCTATCCGCTAAAGCTGGCACTAACTTCGCCGACAAGTGGCGGTCGCTCGGTCAGTATAGTTTGCTTACGGACAAAACCACAGAGTTTTTTTCTATATGTGAAGTAGCCGGCTGGCTCAACAGCCCTCTCACAATTGCAGCGCGGAACTTTTCATATATCTCTGATGACAAGGTGCGATGAAAACTTGCTGATTAATAACGGTCTTGTTCTGTTGCAGAACTTCCAATCAACAAGGTTGTAGTGGGCATAGCGCCGATGCCGAATACGACTTCAGTTGGACCTAAGGTAGATTCTTGGAGCAAGTGTATGCACCTCGTGCGAGATGGGAGCGACTTCAAGATAACTAACGAGAAGCCCATGCCGAATACGACTTCAGTTGGGCCCAAGATAGACTCTTGGAGCAAGTGTATGCACCTCGTCCGTGATGGGAGTGAATTCAAGATAATTAACGAGAAGCTCAACTATAAAGACGTGAAGTCCAGGATTGACCGTACGAAGAGGCCATTCAGTCTACATCGTATGAAAAAGGAGATTCTGGCAGGGTGAGTTGTGGCATGGCTCACGAGAGAAACATACCAGGTGCTGGCTATCACCGGTACGACGCGGAAGTAGAGGTCACCAGCTCCTCCGTTGGAACGAGACCCCTACTGAGGCTGAGGCCAGAGCTGTTGAGGCTGCTATCCCCCTTGAGAGAGCATGGCATCCGCGAGCTGCTGGTTTTCTGAGAGGCCGTAGAGCTGGAAGGGCGCCGTAAGCAGCATCACGTACGCCTTCCAGTAGAAACGGGACACGCTAGTAGCAACAGGTGCGCTTACATCGGGAGCGCAGACAGTAACAGCGAGGCTTTAACAGCAACACCGTCAGCCGACGCAAGAAAACCCTGCCGGTTGGAAGTTACACGGCCGCCGACGCTACGAGGACCAGCCGACTCGTAGACGCCCGGCCACGTGCAGAGAAAAGGTCGCCCGGCTTGCATGGAAGCATGATATAGGAAGGGTGATTCCCCCATTAGAATTTCATGCACATGAGATTTATTGTGTTCTAGAGAACTTTGGCAGAAATGAGTGATGTAAGGATTTTTAAGTAGCATGTTTCACTTTGAATTTGATGTTTATATATATTGTTCCATAATATGTGAATACATGCACTGTAAATAATAATCTTGTAATTTTGTTTAAAAAATGCAATTAACTTGCAACATCGCTGCACCGTCGAACACACAAAGTCTTCTAATTCACTTGACATCTTTCTGTATTCCTGGTTCCACTTCGCTTGCTTCCACCACTCTCAAATACAACACAATACTGACTAATACTGATATCTGTTCTGCCGAATACTCTCGTTATATAGCTTCTGCACTGACCAGGCAGAAGAGAGCCTCTATTGTTGGAACGTGTTTACTGAGCGATGGCCGGGCAACGGACTCCATAGGACCCAGTTACGTGATAGCTACCACTGTTGCGTGAAGACAAAGTGGTGTTTACCGAGCGTCGCGCAGCGACGGGCTGGGTCGTCACTTGCGGAAACGCAGAGGTCACGTGACTCCTACTCACTACTGCAGTATGACGTCATCGCGCCTGCACCGAAGTCTTGTTTTGCCTCGTAAGACTCGCAGGGCTAGGGTTGACGTATGCCTCTGAATAGAAGCCCGCGCCTCCAAGGGTTTCCATTACTATTCTGCATGAAGGCGTTGTCTCGGAAACCACGTCTTAATTCCTAAGCAACCGTTTGGTTTTCTAGGTGTACGTGTATACAACTTTCAGTTTCCGTATCAATGGAAACCGTGTTCCGTAATCACTGGTTACCAGGAACAAATCTCTCCGTGGCAACGTGTTTTCCCATTCGCTTCCTAGAAACGTCCTACATGTCACAATATTAAAATATTGTGGCGGGGCAGGTTTTCTCCAAGTACTTCTGTTTCCGCGACTGCTCCACACTCATCATCTATCCACTGGGCCTGGTACAATAGCCCAATAGTGGCCGATGTGCCAAGTGGATTCAGTCTCACCCCACCCCAATAAAATAGGGGGGGGGGAACATTACGTCTCCTGCTACCGTCTCGCAATTAAACTGTAACCAAAGCCANGCAAGACAGTCTGTACATGATGTTCTAAACCTGACGGAGGGTGCGACAGGAAGCGTCTCCTGTCGCCGTTTTTATCAATAAAACATACATTTCTTGTCCAGCCGATAAATGAAGGAAAGGATGGAAGTGCTGGCACCGATAGAAGTGGGGGGGGGGGCAGCCAGAAATTTGACTCATCCACAGACTTTTTCGGGAGAAAAGAAAAACAAAATTCAGAAAAGGCGATAAATGCACCAAATATTAAATCCTCCGTGATGAACACTCCAGGGCGATCAGTGAACTCAGCCTCTTATATGAGTACCGATTGACCACCTCTGAGGATTTAAAGCAGCCGGAGCGTTAAGCTGTTCCCTTAATAAATCCAATTAGCAATGCGAAACCCCGTCTCCATTCACTCAGACATGTTACACTATGTTCATCTACTCAATTTAAGGTTTTATCTGCATTTGGTGGGGACACGCGGTAGCTTAGTTGGTTAAGACACTATGGTACGAGCCGGAAGCTTACGAGTTTGATTCCCGATGAGGTCATTGGATTTTTCCAAATTACCTAATCATTCCAGCCGCACCATGACCCCTGGGGATGGCTCAGCCTCTAACAGAAATGAGTACCAGGAATCTTTCTGTGGGTAAAGAACGGCCGGCGCGTAATTCTGACAACCTAACCGCAATCTGTGAGCCCATTGTCTAGAAAATGTGGGAGCCTCGACGTTTCACAACCTTGTGGGTCTTCACGTCCTCTTACAGGAATTGCGATCAGCATTTGGTGACGGTGTAAGAAAGAAAGAAATTTTGAAATAATTAAAGGGCTGCTGTAATAGTTTCAATCATGTCATCATTCAGTCACTTAATTCGATCTGTTGTCATTTTAGTCACTCATTGTGCTTTGGGCAGAATATCCTAATTCCATACTTATTGGCTATATTCCTTTCCATAGGATTCACAGTACTCATAAGGTCCATGGGCTAAATTATAGTAATAAGATTTTTGCTTACTTTCCACTTTAGTTATAAAAATTCAAGATTCTTAACATTCATAGGATATTTTGTATTCATATTTGGTTACATTCATATCCAGAAGATTCATAAGGTGCACAGAATTTTGCTTTCGTTAACGAAAATTGTAATAATATTGCCATTTAAGTAGGAGGATCCTGGGAAAACATATTTTAGATTAATATTGTCACGTGATTACGGACGAAGTTGAATAGATTTACTGACCATTTACACGTCGTATATGCAAATAACTATAACACTATCGCTGATTTCCTCACTTTATAAATGACTGCAACATACGCTAGTATTTTCAATCTGTTACTAGTTGTTTCCTGCTAACGGCTCCTAACAATGGAGGTTTACAGCTTCTGTGTTCACGTCAGTACTGTGCGGCGAATATCCCACAACTGAACTCAACTCAACTACACCATCTCCAAACCTACCAGCAATAACATCTCAGGAGGGACTATATACAAAACAGAGTTTTTTATTATTACGTGCGTGTTCTTTACCGCGTGAACTTCTTTACCGAGCTATTGCATAGAAACGGTCGCTATTTATAGATTCACCTCTTAGAAAGAGGTCTATAATTAAGCAACAGTTTTCTGTTATGTATTTTGTTTCTATCTGTGGGGCTCTTTCGAGAAAAACAAAAGCTGATTCCTAGTATTAATATTCCCGAGAGCAGACAGCAGGTGTCTCTGTTATGCCACCAGTTATTCCGTGGTGACAGGGGGGCGTGGAGGTATCCCAGCTGTCACCTTCTATACTGCAGTCACAGGGCTAGGGCTAAGGAAACGACTAAATAGCTTCCTCTCTCGTTGCTTCGTTGGCTAGGTGCTCACGGTTCACCGGGCTTGACTGAAGGGCGCAAGTGCGAAATGTGGTAAGGGAGGAAATCACAACAGAAATCCACATCCTCACCCTATGCTACCCTATATTAGAATAAACACAATCAGTATACAGTTATACACATTTTGGTACTATCACAATGAAAGAGCCGACTGGTGTCGGGTTACACATTACAATTGGCTACATCTGTATCACTCAGTTGGATTACTCTTACGCCCTGTACACTTTTGCATCGTTCCTAACTCAAGTCCCATTGGAGGAGTTACACTTTAATAATGTCACAATTCTTATGCATGGCGATAAGAGTAGTTCCACTTACTTGGGTTGAATCTGCAGACGGATGGCGTTGCCGGGTGTCGAGTCGGTGCCCATGCTGACATAGCCTGCGGCCGCAATTGGCCAAAATTACTGTTAGAATAATCCCCTTCCTAATTTGGTCCCTGGGTTATATACCCCTATTTATGCTTACTCATTATTTTCCCGGGGGGTGCAGTTCCGCCTCCAATGACGTCTTATCCCAAGGTGGGTGATCTCGTTGGCTGGGATCCTAAGGGGACACACCCCCTTCTACTGCTAGACCCTTTGGCTAACACTTTTACCTGCAACGTTCCCCCCATCTTGCTCAAGCGTAGCTTCTGCAAAGTTATCATTTCGATGTACCTTCAATGTCATTCTGCTGACGGGGCATTCCCCCGTGGCAAGCCAATGTCCGTCTAAGTCCATACGCAGAAATTCCTTTAAGTTGTTTAACCTTCTTACATCCGCTTTCGTACATCTTACAAGTATTTCACAAGACTAAATCTATTCCAACCAACATTTTTCCCTAAAATACAAAAAGTTAATACTCTGTTAACATATTACCGGGGGTTGGCCTTCACTGCACCACAGTCTCGATGCAAGACGTCAACCCCAAAATTCTTTCCCTCTAATTTGCATATATTTTCAATTTTAAATTTTTGATTTTCGATCATTGTGGTAAGTGATCCAGTGTGACAGTGACTTCCGGCTCAACTATTCCTGCAGTATAACATAAACTTGTTTCAACTATAATATAAGGCAGCTTTCACTGTGTACCTGCGCATATAATATGATCCTTTCTAATATTATGATTCTATTAATATAATTGAAGAATAATCTCAATTATGAATGTCTTTATTATGTAATTCTCCTTAGACTTCATTTTCTCCCTCCATTTTGGTTCCAAATATTTTCATCAGCACCCTAAAGCCAACACCCCCAGTCTCTGTTATTCCCTAAACGTGGAATACCAGGTCTCACGCTCAAACAAATGGAAAAGCAAAGTTCCATCTGTGTACGTTTTAATGTTTACGTCTATAGATAGCAGATAGGAAGGCAAAACATTTTGAACAGGTACATACAAACATAGCCTTTATTCGAATATATTTCCGATGTCGCTTTTTACCTATAAATAAATAATTTCTTCGCAGTTATATATATATATATATATATATATATCCAGGATATATTATAGTAGTATCTTTTATTAATGGAATTTATAATATAATCATGAATGCTGTGCCTTTGTTAACCCCATTTTTATTCAATATGCTTTCCCCACATTCAAGTGCACTTACGCTCTCCACGGATGTTGCTCTTCATGTTTCCATAACATTTTCGGAGTTACCATTGACGAAGAATCGTTTTAGCCTCCTTCAGCTGTTCGAGGGATGCAAGAGTGTCCTATTTGCATGTGTGAGAAATTGAAGGAAGCAACCCTAATGGGGCTAGAAATAAACGAAAGTTTTATTTCAAAGACGTTTCGGTTAAAAGTCCTTAGTGCATAAACTATAAAAGTGGACCCCCCGATCAAATGTACGTGTCATTTTGTGGCCTTTAAAGAAACATGTAGAAGCGCGAGGTACTTGCACGATTTTTAACAAAGCCTTTATGTCACTTGACTGTGATGGTCTGAATTAGTGGAATCTAGCTATACATAGCAGTGAGAGTGTAACAGGTACTTCATTAAGTTCACCACACTCTTAAAGTATTCGAAAGGCTCTGTTTATATAACATTACGAGCAGGAAGTACAGACACCTTCTAACTAACTGAACTAACTTCATGGAGCTGAGCCCTTCTTGAGAAGCCACAATTTGTGCAGCCACTCAAGAATTTTCCAGTATGTTATCGTATTCACAAGGGCTCTCCACTGGTTCCTATCTTAAGCCAGCTCAATCCAGTCTATATCATCCCATCTTGTATCTCTAGGATCCTTTCTAGTATTATCCACCCACCTAGGTATTTGTCTTTCTAGTGGTCTCCTTTTTCTGGCTTTCCCACCAATAACCAATATGCATTCATTTCTCCCCATTCGTACTATATGCCCTGTCCACCTCAACTTCCTTGGCTTGATCATTCTAGTTATACTTGAAGAAGAGTACAAGTTACGGAGCTCCTCATTATGCAGTTCTCTCCAACCTCCTGACACTTCATCTCTCTTCGGTCCAAATATTCTCCTCAACACCCTGTTCTCAAAACATCCTCAGTCTATGTTCCTCCCTTAATGTCAGAGACCAAGTTTCACACCCATACAGAACCACACACAAAATTGTAGTTTTGCATATTCTAATTTTTACATTTTTAGACATCAGACGAGAAGACCTGAATTCAATCTCCTCTTAATTTCCTCCTGAATCAGATTTTGATTTTTTACAGTCGTCCCCAAATATCTGAACTGTGCCACATTTTCAAAACATCTGTTGCATATCTTTATGTTATGATTTTGCCCTGCATTTTCTTGACGAGACCGCAACACATACTCAGTTCTCTCTGCCTTCCCTCTAGATCAGTCTCCTTACTTGCTCAAATATAGTTTCTGTGCTTTTCTTTATGGAGTCTATGTTATCATCAAAGGCACCTTCTAAATGAATTAAATCGGATATTCTTAATTTATTAACTCGTATTACTGATGTGTCATGTAAAAAAGTTTAACACACGCTCTTGAAACTCTCTGAAAGATGCAGTTTCTATATTCATTTATAGATCAAACACTTATTGCAAATTGTCTATATTGAGGTTTATTAAAATCGGCCAGGAATTTCTGTCGCTGTTATGAGCACACGGACGGACGAAAATGTATGAAGAAACTGAAGCCGTTTTCGAAAATCGTCTAAAATTGAAACATTAACAGTAACGCAAACGGCACGTGCGCGTTCCGTTAGTGTATATATCACTTCACTAAGCACCTCTAAATTCTCTGAAGTGGAGCTGAGCTTGAAACCCGCTTTTAACTACAATGATGGTCATACTTGCGTGCTTTATGGAATGTTATATGTGTCCTTTTTACATACATAAACGTCTGTTATGTCAGGGTGAGTTTCACGAAAATGGGGCACATTAATTGCTTTTTGTGGAAGTACGTGTTTGTAATTTTTGAAGCAGATGAAGTGGTATAGAGAACACTAATAAATATTCGAGCCCCGCCGTACAAGCATATGAATCCCACAAAAGCTACTTTCATGCATCTATTCAATTGCCTCGTTACTTAGGTAGGCAACAGAATTCATCTCGTTATGAAGACAGAGCTACGAAGAGACTTCATAATGATATCTGGTTTACATAAAAAAATCATATGTTTGAATATGGCTTTCTTCCTGTAAGAAAAGTGCTGACTGGCACTACAACACATTGTTAAATCTACTACTGATATAACAAATTCATTTACAGTAGAAGGTCGATATATCAAAGCACAGACCTTTCGTTAACAGATGTATCGAAAAGTTTTAAACGTGAATTTTCAGGACAGAAATATACGCTGCTTTCTTAATGGAAACGTGGTCTTGCAATTCATCTCAAGCGATGTCACTCTATCAGAATCTACTATGGGTGTAACATTTTTTTTTATAGACGAAGGTCGATATCTCGAAACATCCTTCGGTGCCAACCGAACGTAAAATTGCCGGACTTTTGATTTCGCTTTTAAACAAGTTATACTTCCTTCCAAAATGCAATTTTGTTTCTTCATTTACTCCTCCTCTCCGACTACATGTTTCGACCCTGTCCGACCATCAACAGGAAACCGTTTATCTCGTTAAAACCGTTACACTGTATTTTTCACTCTATCTGCAATGAAGTAGTTCCAAAATAAATATGTAAACGTCGTTCCATTTGTCGTAATCCGTTCGTAAAAGATATTTGTTTGAGCGCATTAATCGTCGTTATGTTTTCTCGCGCCGTAAGGCGTCTGTGTTTTGTGTGTTGTTCAGTGTAGTTCTTACGGATGTCGCTATAATGTTATTATATGCTCCATTTGTTGGTATATTTCCACTATGTTGGATTAGTTGAGTGTCAGTTTTTTATTTATTATTATGATTACATTTATTTCTCAACCACCAACACTGATACACATGTCCCATCGCTTTACCAGTGCGTTGAAACCCGCAGCATAGAAATATTTTAACTATTGTCTCGGCCACTTCCGCACCTGGTTCGGCATATTTTCTACTTTTGAACGTCATTAGAGAATTTCTCGACCCAGCTGTGAAACGCTTTACATGGCAAGCACTTCCAACCGTGCAGAGGAAACATTTCTTTATGAATATCCTATGCATTGAGTCCTTTTACCCACAGAAAAAGCACAACAGAATGCTGCTCTTCGGTATTATACACCGAAACACGGTCGCCAATTTGACAACTGAAACCAGCCTCTGAACTTGCGCATGCGCGTCTACTACCTAGACTGACATGAAGCTGGACTGTTCTGCCACCTTGTGATACACATAGAAAACCTATTACGTCCATTACAGATGTACAGTGTTTTCCATTCAAACCTCCCACATTTTATTAAATCTTAGAACAGAAAGTATGAATGGTAGGAAAATGAAGCTACAGGAAATACAAGAACAACTCAAAAAAATATTTGACACATTATTAAAAACTCGACATGTGCACCATTTGTAGCACGAACAATATCCAATCTGTATTCAAATTCTTGTCACGTTCTTTCCAACATGTCCATTGGTACAGTAGCAATCGTTTCACGGATGCGGGCTCGTAAATCTGGGAGGTCATTCACTGGAGGCACGAACACACGGTCCTTCACGGAACCCCAGAGAAAGAAATCGAGCGGAGTGAGGTCCGGTGAACGTGGTGGCCACCAAATTGATCCGCCGCGTCCAATACAGCGATCTTGGAGGGTGGCATTGAGGGAGCTCCGAACATCCCGACCGCAATATGGGAGGGGGGGCATCTTGTCGGAAGATTATGTTAGGCTGCAGATCGGCTACCTGGGGATACAGGAACTGTTCTAACATGCCAAGGTATACACGGCCAGATACTGTAGCTTCACCGAAGAAAAACGGACCGATAATCCTGTCCTTCATTAGGCAACACCAAAAGGTTAATTTTGGGCTATCTAGGATATGTTCTCTATAGATGTGTGCATTGCCGGTCACGGTAGCCGAGCGGTCTAAGGCGTGCACTGTCTTCGCCCGCTCGGAAGCCGGGATCGTGGGTTCGAATCTCACTCAGGGCATGGATGTTTGCGTGCGTTTTTCTGTTTTTGTGTACAGGTAGAGGCCTTGCGACGAGCTGATCACCCGCCCAAGGAGTCCTACCGTATATCTAAGATCTAGAAAAACCGAAGTGAAACGAAGTTCATGGAGGTAGGCTTAGGCTCACTGGGGCTGTATTGCCAAGGAAGAAAAAAGACGTGTGGATTTTGTCGTTCCCCTGAACCGCACGTTATGCCGATTGACAAACCCTGACAGATGAAATATGGCCTCGTCTGAAAACAAGGTAATGTCTTAAATGAAGATCTTATCCGGTATTTGACTGTAATTTTACAATATTTTCATTCAATGAAAAATAATATAATGAGACCGCATGTGTGTGTGTCTGCATGCCCCCATCTGAAGCACTGAGCCAACTGACGATTGTCACGAAATCTGGTGTGAATGTTCTGCAATCATACTGTATTTAAACCTTCGTATATTTTTAATAAGAAAACAATAAAATGACGGATGAACGACCCTCTGAGGTGAGAGCAACAGTAGCACCAGGTAACCTTTGATTCTAACGTTATATTCTGCGAGAGATCTTCGAAACTATTCACAATATATTAGTGTAAATTTCAGTAGAACGTATGGGAAAAAAGATCCATATTCAGCTGTCGTTTTGATGGAGAAATCTAACGAATCACCGGAGATTGGAATGTGCAATTTCTTACGAAGACAAATCTTAAAGTTTCCTACAAATATGACTACCGTGCGAAGTGCAGAGGTTATGTGCGACAAACTGAACTCAGGCAAAATCTGCACAAAACACGAGTCTCCCTATATAATTATGATGATAATAATAAGAATAATAATAATTCGATTAAATTTAATTCTTTATTATTTATGTGACGAGCCAACAGCCGTAAGACCAATTAGAGACACAGAACAGTGTAGATGAAAGTAATTACACTGTGGACATGCACAACATAAAGTAAAAACTAATTAAAGGTAAACATTGGAGGAAAAACACATTAATCCAGAGAAGTAAGTAGACAANATAATAATAATAATAATAATAATAATAATTTCATTAACATAAATCCAAGTTGCTATTGTGAGTTGAGAAATGTAAAGTATAAATATTTAGAAAGAATAATTCAGTTTAATGTAAATGCCAATACGGGTAATAATAGTTACAATTACAGCATATTGTAACGCGGGTGGCCGGAGCATTTCTAGGCAACGACCTGTAAACAACCTTCAGTCGCATGAATGCACTAAACAATAGGATGAATGTTTATAGTTCGTTTGCTATGGAACCGTCAGCGCGCCAATAGATTGGCAATATGGCTATCACATGACTAGTTTTCTACGGTGTTCTTGCGACGACCGTTGTTATGCACCGTCGCGGTAAACACTCCTAGACAAAAATAGAGGCGGTTTTCTGTGGGTGCTCGGTGCGGAGGCTATATAACGACATTCCATGCAGAACAGATTTCACACCCTTGTGGAGGCGGGGTCGAATACCTCCACCGTGACTCTGCTAGTCGTAGGAGAAGACGAAAAGGAAAGTCTCAAATCTGAGACAGTAAAATATGGTCGCGAAAGACTGCGCTGTCAAGGGCCAGCAGCATGTGCAGAAGACTGACCCGTCCTCTCGCCAGAGAGGGTGCCCCAGAAGAACAAAACCGTAACTACCAAACAGTAATAAATATCTGGTCATGAGCACTAGGAGGGTGCTCGACACCAAGACTTACTGACTGGCCGTCAGTCGCAATGTGACTTTGACTTTGACAGATTTCAGTGTTTGAGTGTGTTTAAGTGTAAAAATGACAGTGAGAGAGTTCTTGGCGGAAGATAGCCACGGAAAGTCTGTCGTGTGAAAACTTCGTGTGTGATTAGAAAACTTCATCCATGTGTAATAGTTGGAGTGACTTGAAGTGCTTGTTCCTGTGTTTTCATTGCATTACCAGGCGAGAGAGAAAGAGAGTGAGAGTATGATGTGTGTGTGAGTGAGTGAGAGTGTGTATGTGTGTGTGTGTATATATATATATATAGAGTTATATAAAACAGTGAAATATGACGCATGTGTAAATGAGGGTTAGCGCTGTCATTAGAATGTGATTAAGAGATGTTGTAATCAAGGTGCTAATAAATCAAATCATCCGAACTAGAACCCGTCATTCTCGTCACGCGTACCACTGTACACGAGAAAATATTATAAAAAAAAGACGGTTGGGGAGAACTTTCCTGGCTCCAAATACCTCAACGTCCCTGCAAACAACATTATCAGCTGCTGCACATCTAGCAGAGGGACAATTTTTACATGAGGAGCAGACATTGAACAATGCAAAGTCTCTGTCACATTGCGACTGACGGTCAGTCAGTCAGTAAGTCTTGGCGTCGAGCCACATCTGGGGCTCATGAACAGATATTTATTACTGTTTTACAGTTACGGTTTTGTTTTGTGGGGCGTCCTCTCTGACGAGAATACGAATCTGTCTTTTGTATACGATGCTTAGCAATGGTCTGTTCCAGCTTGTTGTCCCGGCCACATGTTTTAACAAGCCTTTGTCTAGCAACGGACTCCCGCTCTGTTTAAATATTCCGGCTTGTAGAAGGCACGCCACAATATTTATGTTGCAGCGCTCACATCACGTTTCAATAGCAATGAGACCTCGCTGCAGCTTTCTGAGTACATAACACTCTTTTCGGTCTGTCGCATGTATACAGGTGTGGTCAGCAAAGAGACCTACATAGACACCAGGTGTTCGGGGGGTATCATTTACAGATATGCTGTACAGTGTGAGGGACAGGGCTCAATCTTGTGATACCCCTGCCTGTATATCCTTTAGAGTAAACATTCCACCTTCGACTGAAACTCTGAATTTTCTCTGAGAAAGAAAGAACTCATAAGCTATTTATCACTTCTTCTAATGAAAGTATAAGAATTTGGTACACAAGAACCATCACGTCTCTGATATAAACACTAACCAGTTAATGTTGTTTGAAGAACTGGACGCTGTTTACTGTGAGAATATTACGAAACACACAAATATATACTGTACCCAGACTGCACATTTTTGGTATATCAAAGCAAGTTATATCAATAGAAGTACAGTGCCTTGAAATTGTAACTGTCATGAAGTGGGTGTGTCTCAGGGTTGCAAGCGGTACTTCAATCTCGTTAACATGGTGATGCATCTTAATGTTGCATAAAGGCTGGAGAATTTCTTTGGTTAAGTGGCAAACTATTAACTCTCTCAATGACGATTCTGCTTCACGAGATTTGTTTACTCGTACATCCGGTTTACATGTCTAGAAGCCCTTCTCTCAGTTGTAATTGGGTCAGTTATGCAAGGTTCTTTTTATTGCTACTGGGGTGGGACTAGGTCCCTTGTACTGCGGCCACTTCTGGCATATTGTACCCCCCGAGATGATAGGTTAGGGTGACTGTGGAGCAATTGGTGGAAGGTAGATTGGCAGGGGAAACCGAAATACTCGGAGAAATCCTGCCACAGCGCCACACTGTCCATCACAAATTCCACTTGACCAGATCCGGGATCGAGCACGGGCCGCCGCAGTGGGTAGCTCGAGCTATGGCGCGACCAATTGTGCAAGGTTGCTTATATTTCTACAATAGGATTTATAAATTTTTCATTCATTCATCAATAGCTCTACAGCCTTCTTTGGGGTCCTGGCCTTTTCTGTTTCGTAATCTTTTTTACACAGACAGTAGGATTTCCTCACTAGTGATCAGCCCATTTCAAGGCCGCTATCTACAAGCACGCGGTAGCGTAGCTTGTTGAGGTCCTATGATACAATCCCGAAGGTCTCGGGTTCAAGTCCCGATGAGGTCATTGGATTTTTAGATTGACCTAATTCTTCCAGCCGCACTATGGCCCTGGGGTCGACTCAGCCTCTAACAGAAATGAGTACCAGGAATATTCTTGGAATATTCTTGGGGATAAAGGGCGGACGGCGCGTGGGAATGACAACCTTGCCGCATCTATGAGCCGATTGTCCAGAAAATGTGGGAACCTCAGCATCTCACAATCCTATGGGCCTCCACGGCCTATTACAGGGATACCTTCACTTTTACTTTTTCTACATGGCTTAATATCCCAGCATATAGAACCCCTCATAATCCATGGTGTGATAACCTCATATCCTACATATCCTAGCATTCCTCTCGAGGGACAGGGGAAGACCAGGGAACACTTGACGTAGCATGGTTAATTTCTAGGTCAAGATTAGAAGAGAGCAATTCGGAATAAGAGAGAGAGAGAAGCGCTGTAAATTGGGATAAATTTCCCGGTTAGAATGGATGACTTGAATAATATCCAACTGGAAGGAAAATGTAGTTTTCCCCCTGCTTAACTAATCAGTCGGCTGTATGTTATAAAATTTAGATCTAGGGAGGAAGCATGTGTATAGTTCCGTTTCATGCATTCGTGACCTCGGCAATGTATAGAGGCGAGTTGTCAGATTCACGCCCCAACCGCATTAACTCTCGGAACGGGGAACCCGGTACTCAGTGGAGAGGAGACTTGGTAGGTCTCAGGATATGGCGCTGACGAGAAACATTTCTGCAACTGCCAGGAACGCAAACCGGTTCTTCGTTATTCCAGTCCGTTATCTGGCCACCATAATGAGTGAGACACGAAACTTTCGCTATGATGGGCGGGCACCATTACCCGAAATTTGGAAGCCAATGCACCAAATATTTGTGCAGTGTGTAAGAATGTACAAATAAATAAATTGTGTGGGTCGATCTGATGAACAAGAATTCTCTTGACATATCAACAACCTATCTGGCGTAAGAAAGGACAGACATTTTGACTGAATTATGTCACATGACCAAGTGCTGAATAGGTGACGTGAACGGAGTCCACACGCGGGGTTACATGTCGATGTCTATAGCATAGAAATCACGGAATATAAACGCTGAGTGACTAAGGTGACACCAAACACTGACAATTCTGTTGAACAAAAATATTTTTATTATTCTGTGCAATCAGCATCAACATCACCGACACACCTCACTACAATCAATCACAGAGAACACAGCACACAAGCAGTACATAGTATA
>NW_019731292.1:0-38569 GCF_002891405.2 Cryptotermes secundus | reverse complement strand
TTCGCTATGATGGGCGGGCACCATTACCCGAAATTTGGAAGCCAATGCACCAAATATTTGTGCAGTGTGTAAGAATGTACAAATAAATAAATTGTGTGGGTCGATCTGATGAACAAGAATTCTCTTGACATATCAACAACCTATCTGGCGTAAGAAAGGACAGACATTTTGACTGAATTATGTCACATGACCAAGTGCTGAATAGGTGACGTGAACGGAGTCCACACGCGGGGTTACATGTCGATGTCTATAGCATAGAAATCACGGAATATAAACGCTGAGTGACTAAGGTGACACCAAACACTGACAATTCTGTTGAACAAAAATATTTTTATTATTCTGTGCAATCAGCATCAACATCACCGACACACCTCACTACAATCAATCACAGAGAACACAGCACACAAGCAGTACATAGTATATACTGTACATATATGTAGTATAGTAAAGAGCACACGTGTTACGAAAATAATTCAGCTCTGCTTCACACTACGTTTCATAATAGACATGAGTAGCATTACAGGAAGACATGAGTGCCTGATAGTCAGTTATTGACGAACAATTTACTTCCAAAGGGATATTAAGCTGTCAGATATTGAGGAGGAATGGAGGAATGTGTCTTACAGTAGCATGCAAACTGAGGCGTTCCACAGGCACGCAGTGTGACAGATGTAAATAAACTGAGAATGTGCTAAGTATGAAATGTGCATTTCTTGTACGTGAGGCGCCATAGTTTGGTAAATATGAACCGAGTCCTCGGAGGAACCTGCTGCCTCCATCTTCAGGATAAGCGAACAATCCGAGGAAGGAATGCTGAGGATGTAGGGCGGGACGAACCGGGATTGTGACTGTGACAGAACTAAGAAGGAAGCGGTGGGCCTGCGAGCAGCCATTGGTTTCAGAACTCTGGAGGTTCCAGCCGTTCCAATTTTTTTTCTTGCGGCAGCCTGTAGATGGAAGGAGTAGCTTCTCTGATACATAGCATGCCAATCCACACGGCGTCACTCCCACAATACGGTAATTCAATTCTCACCGAAGTGAGAACGTGAAATCTCCTATTCTACAAAATGGTGGATCGGACAGGCATAAGAGAACATGCGTCCACTTCGTGTTTATGCTTTCGTGTGACAATATCCAATGGACGCAATGAAATACCCTAGTGCAACTCGTTTCTCGCCCCGCATGCTCTAGTACACGTACTAACAATTGTCATGACATGAACTGACGAAGAACAGCAACCCTACACGGTACCCCCAGGAACACAACTTCGCTTTCACCACTGCCGAGCCTGTTGGAACTTTTGGGAGCTCCGAAGTCTGTGGCACTCAGATGATAAATCAACATGTTATGAGGAAATATGTAATCGTATGTGATTGCCTAGCTCTGCATTACAAAGATTGTACAATATTCATCGTGACTATAGAATTGTAACGAATTAAACCCAACATAAATGTAAAACGGTAACATTTAAATGTGCACTGGCTTGACAGTCTAGGCATAGTTCCCTGTAAAGTATTCGGTTAGCTCGGTGTACGCATGTCTGCTCACGTACCTTGTTCCAAGCGGCATCCAGGAAGCAAATAAACGAAACAAACAAGGACAGAAAGATGGTTCAATTATTGGTTGCCCTACTCCACCTTAAGACAAATTTTCAAAACATGCGGCACGGTTTCAGAATAGAATGCTCGAATAGGCTGAAGTTGTAAAAATGAATTTAAATACAGACATTCCGGGGTTGATACTCTCTCGTTTTCTGGGTACGAAATTCGAGGCAGATTTACATCGTCATTTCTGGAAATCCCAAATATTTTGTACGTAAAGTCAGTGTTCCTGCAATTCATCAACAAAGCAATTAAGCATTACCTCATGAAGAAACTTGATGGAGGTGAGTTGTTACTTTCACGTCCCTGCCGCTCTATCCCCGGTGAGCTTGCCTCCGTACACATTGGATGGGTGGGTTTCAGAGCCGATCTGGAAGACGTGGAGTATAGAAGAGACTATTGCCCTTAACGGGAATCAAACCCCGATCATTCGGCCAGTATCCCGCTGCTACATCGACTGAACTATCCATGGTAGATAAAATGGAATGCCTTGCACTTAACACATAAAATTCGATAATTTGATATAGACAAGCCTAATTAAAAAATGTAAAATGATTTTATGAGATTACCGTTCTAACGGCAGTGTATAAAGTTTCCAGGCCATGTAACGTGACAACAGGTACCTACATACCTACCAAACTAAACGGAGGCACATACCAACAGGCCATATTTTTAAAACCAATTCAGACTATCATCTTCTGGGTTCTGCCACAGTGTTTTTCGGTAGGTTATTAATGTTTCTGAGGTATATACTACGTCCATTTTCACTGTGGAAGCAAAATTGCCACCGCTGTGCTAACCGCAGGTCTCATATAACGAAACCAGCCTCAGCTGTTGCACCTACAGTTACTATGGTGCCTGTGGTGAACTCAGTTTGCACGACGAGGTGAACTCTAAGTCTCTAAGCCACCTACATCCAACAGATGTTTTCAGATTAAAATTACGTAGTTCTGCAGTGTCCCGCAGGATCGTCTAAAGGCAAGTCGGATATTCTGGTTGCAATTTATTGCAAAATTTATACCTCACGAGGCTACACTCTATTGTGACTGCAGGAGCAACTTTGAGACAGGAAACTATGTTAACGCTTATAGTGGCGGCCTGCAAGGTTAGGTTGCTTCAGTGCTTACAAAGTACAATCATAAAGCCGAGAAAATGTACACGTATACAGAAACAATAAGTTTCTCTACAAATAATAAAATTGAGCGTTTGTTTACACACACCGGGGCATATTTGCTCTTACATATGTAACAAGGTTAATGTACCTCCTTTAGAATTTAAGAAATGCTTTCCCTACCTTTAAAAGTACTCCATTCTTTTATCATAAATGACACTGATTTTGTTTGGAAACAGTAACAGCTGCCCCAGTATATACTGGTAAAAAAGTAATATCTCATAAGCCACTTCTTCCATTTTCAGTCCGCCACTGCCTGGGGGGAAAGTCTTCTTCCAATCAGAATTGCAATACATAATATTACATGTTGAAACTGGTTAGCTAACAAGTGGAATATATGTGGTGTTGTGTTAGCTAAGAATTTGCTTCTTACCTAACTTCCACATGTAGCAATATGGATCCCGAAATATACTAAATAATTGACTCTGTACATGATTATTGCACTTGTCAGAAAACTCAAGACTATTGGATATTCGAGATGTCAGATTTGTGTTACAGCCTGTCCCTAAACGAACCGAAATGTTGAGCATTATTTGAGTGCATTACGGCTACTTGGACGAAGCCTCCTTATCCTCTAGACACAGATCAGTTTCTGGGTTTGAAGCCGGGTGTGTTGCTACAACTGTCTAGCTCACTACATGCTCATCGACTGCAGGTCGACTTGACTGGGGCTTACTCTGTACATAATCTCGGTATGTAGTTCCCGTTGGGATTGCGCATTCCAGTTCAGCCCTCTTTTTACACAAAGGGATCTCCTAGCTTGGGACTCAAGCTTGTGCGCAGTCGCACACACAGAATAAACTGGATTTGTCGTGACAGAGAGTGAGGAGACCCGTGACGGAACAAATTATCCGAGACTCATTAACTCGGCTCTTAAATTTCTGCTACAAGGCAACAGCCAAATTGAGAAAATTCTGTGGTACTAGAGAAGGCTCGAAGTGAGAGTACGTGAAGTGATAATTCAAGTAAGCTTCTTGTAGTAATTGATGGCGTTATTTAAATAGATCACGTAGCTCTCCTTACGGGTCACGTGAATGAAGATTGTGAATTTGAAAGATAAGCTGCACAGCTAAGAATAAAGCACGAGAAACCTCAAGTAGGATGGCCAACGTGCCCGCCGGGAATGTATCCAGTGCAAGCCGAAGGAGTTAACGACTCTCTTATTATTCTAATATGGAAGTGTTCTAGATCGCCACTAGAATGCGCAAGCGCACGGGGAAGAACTGGACCCACAAGGTTCAGAGTCAGTTACATATTTCCAACTTCAAAATATTGTAATGTCACAAAAGAAAATTTAAGATCGCGCAGGATTTGCTTGTGACCAAAGTGAGGAAGCTCCCACTACGAATTGTGTACTGCGGACGAACACTAGCTTTTATAAGATATATATATATATATACATTTCGTCGGCAGCAGTAAATTGAAGCAAGAGGGAAAGAAATTCATCCATTAGCAACCACCGAAGGCTGTCGGGCTCCACATAAGCAGGTACTCCCAAATATTGAACCTTCTTTATACCGAAATTTATTGGGTTGCTTAGAAATTATGAGCGGAATTTGGGAAATGCCTGTATGAATTTTAACGCTTGTTATTTCTTCTGTGTCTTGTGAAATAAATTGGAAGATTACGTGGTACATTTCTAAGGCATGTCTTGTCACGTTTCGGAGGTATAATTGACGTAGATCGTACGCAGTGTTTCTGAATGTATTTATGAAAACCTGTATGTATATGTTATACCTCAGAAAATATACACCTGCCAACATAACACTGCTATAAATAATTGTAAGCTACATGTTTTAAACACCAAGTACTGTTATGCTCTAAATGTACACACTACGGGCTATAGAACGGAGGATTCTATTGGCAGTCATACAAGATTGTACGAGCAGCTGATTATCTTCAGCTCATGAACGCATCTGGTTTTCTGTGTAAACAAGAAAATGTTACTTGCTCATACAGACGGACATGTAACACTTCACACTGGGTTTCGCTGGTTCACAGTAATAAATGCATAACTCGAGGAGTAAATTGTTTTCCACAGGCTAACATTTAAAGATATTCTAAGACAGATGAAATGATTGGAGACTAACAACCAGCACATCGCTTTCATGTTACGCAACATAAACTTTATGTTCAACATTCACATGCATACGTCAATCATTTCATAGGGTGTACCCTAGATATATACTCATATCTTCAAGAATTCAATGATTCAACAAACATAAATGCGATTCATAATAATTAAATAATATCTAAACCATATTCCTCTTTTTAATTTAATTCGAATTTGACAAAGTCAAAACATGCAGCTTCTTTAATATCAATCAAATTCGAATCTGAGATAAAACATGCAAGCGTTTATCTGATTCTGTTTCACAGTTTGCTGATTTCGTATTCCACACATGACATAGACATTTGTTAAGTATTTCTTGCATTTCTGAATAAAACTGTACTTCTGAAATGTAGCCAGGATACAGAAGTGAATCTCCCCCAACACAGATAAAGTTCCAGAACTTTACAGGCATTGTGCTATCTTTTTCTTCCACACAAACACTTGAGAGTATTACACACGACAAACACAAAAGTTGCGCCTGTATTTTTTGCGCTGCTCAGACAGATACAAATTCTAGTATTGTTCAAACCGTAATGTGTTCAGTATAAGCTTACAGATAAACCATACAATATTCAGCACATTACAGTACAATTCTAGACACATTGCATTACATTCCCACTAACTGCAGACTCCAGGTAATGAAGGATTTTCTATTGCAAATATAAGTGCCCATAAGCAGATCAAATCAAATTGACCTAAGAATCTCAATGATCAAAAAATATTTAATTACGTCAACTGGTCGGTCTGAATGTTATAATATATCTACCTACACCGTTTTGAACTTAATTGCCATCCGATTATTAAGAAATTCAGTTTCTGCGTCTCAGAAATCACAGTTACCTTCCACTACAAGAATCGATTGGCTAATATTATAGAAAGAAATGAGAGCTGCTGATTGCGAGATTTGTTATAAAACCATAAATACACTGTTGGCAAAATGCTGAGCATATTAAAGTCAAAACTTATGGAACTTGTAGCAACCAAAGTATTCCAATAGTTGAAGCTTTTCCTGCACTTGATTAAGCACCATGCCACAGACATATGGGGAGCGGAGGTATCGTTCCATATATTCTCAACTTTTGAATTGGCGTCGAGAGGCCAGCTTCAATTCCCGGCAGCTATATCCCAGGGAACAGGACCCTCGGCACAGAATGGTGAGGAGACCGGGTGAGTTCCAGCGCATGCGCTACGGAGAAGGGACGCATTTCTGACCCTGTGAATCAAACCCAATTCCTTGTTCCTCCATCCCATGTTCTGTTCGCCGTGCCGCCTGAGCTGATCGGCTCCTAAACTTAACGTCTCATAAATTGTAAGCGTGGGTTCGAATCCCACTTCTGACACAATATGACGTGTAAGGGTGACTATAGACTGGGTTTCGATTGGTGAATGAATTTATTGACCACTTCTACACACCAATCGGAACTACAAGCAATTACAGCTCAACCTTATCACCGCACTTCACAAATGACAGTCAGCACACGCTAATTGTTTTCCAGCCGTTGTCTGGCAACGACTTCTGACAGCAGAAATTCTTTAGAATCACGCGCTACATAGCCTCCCGTGCAGAACTTTCTCTCTACTGTACTCATAGCTCCATCTGTCCTGTTTACATCTTCTCGGCACGGACCACATAAAAAACAACGTTCTTCTATTGTTTTTTTTCGTATTCCTTGCAGCGGGAACATGTTTACCGAGCCGTTGCCTAGAAATGATCACTGTTTATTACCTTTATACATAGCAAAGGCTGTACGCGCCACATTACTAATAATAACCGTGAAACCCGCAAGCTTTAATTTGATATCGTCTCAACATAAGAAATATTATTCATAAAGCTTTGTGATCTCGCGTGGGCATGTTGAAGAATTCTTGTTCTGTAGCCATTGCAGGAAATCTGCAGTTAGTGTGTAACAGTGTGTCTGATAACTGTCATTGTATGTCTTACAAACAAACTGATTTTGAGCAATTTCATATCAATATAGAAATACATGAATATGAATATTTTAATGAAACAAACAAGAATAAATATCAGAAACAGAATATAACATTTACCAACATTTAAAACAATTACAATAATAATAATAATTGTAATAATCAATCACAGATTACTTTAACTGCATGACAAATATATCAACGACGCCACGTTACACATCTCACTGCATCTGTGGAACATATCTGCAACGTTTACACAGAGGATGTAATTACGAATACAGTAATAAATAAAATAATGTTTAAATATTCGTCAAAAATAAATAATCATGATACACTTTAATGATGGGTTGCAACTCTAAATCAGAGATGACTAGACAGTACTCTGAGTACCTTTCATCTCTGAATTCAAACTATGAGGTAATTTTATATGGAGAAGCCAGGACTGTGCTCGCACATATCAAAGCAATGTGTTCTGCGTGCTAACAAGAACTACACAGGCAACAGAATTTTTCAGAAGGTGAACAAAACTCCAACTTCAGTAGAAATTGATAATTTTGATATTAATACATCATTTACAAAGCCGGTAAAAGGAATACACTTCAGCCGGTTCGAATCAAATCCCAACGACTTAATTAAATGCAACTTCTGACAACATTTGTCGCGTGTCAGTGTCTAAACACAGGGTGCGGAGTGACAAATGAATTTAACTGAATACGATCACGAAAATCTTCCTATCTTCAAAATCTTCAAAATACTAAAGAATGTTTCCTGTCACAGTCTGCCATATCTTCTCGCACTTGTTGATCGGTTACGGCTCCTAGCAAGGAGTAGTTTCGCTAAAATTTCCGTCTTCGACGGTTTAAGCTTTTGGTTATGTCGAGTAAATCGCTGCTGACTTCGTCAGAAGTCATTCTTCTGTCCGGGGCCCGAGGAACCCATGGCCATATTCCTCTCTTTCTCACGACCCCTGCCTCTGGTTACAGATAAATTACTGCTGGCCTTCGTTAGCTTCTGTTTTCTTCCTGCACAATTTTGTTATGTAATATTACACGGAAATAATTTTGAATGTCGTGTGCATTTCGCGAACCGGTGTGCGCTTGTCACTATTGCGAACAGCGCGAAGAACTCAGTTCTGCACCCGCTGCAGCTTCACGAAATGAGCGTCCACCGCATGCTATCAGGTGGGACAGGTATAAACCATTACTGAATAAGATTAATATTATTGCTTAAACGAATATTTTAATAGGACATAGGTCCTTTGAATGTTCCTACGGCCTTAGCACAATCCTTTCATATGGAGTCCCCCTGTCATCCTCCTATCCGGGATGACACCAAGAGATTTTACATTATTTACAAAGTGGATATTCTGTCCCCTTTGTTACAGAACGTCTTCAGGGACTGTATGGCTTCTAGAGAAATAGATCGCCTGATTTTCCCACTGATACAGCTTATGTCCAAGCTCTCATATCACGACTTCACTGCAGTGAGGCCGCGTTGCAATTTGCAGAGAACTTGACGTTCATGCTTCTCTGGTGCTCATTGTAGAGATAAAGCCTGCGAACCGAGGACGATGAGTTCAATTTGTCAATGGGGCATCGTTTTATATATAGACTGTACAATACCGGGTCCAGGACGGAGGCTTGAGGCACCCTGACTCTATTTCCAGTATCAATATAATTCATCTTCTGGGGGGATTTTAAATATTACATTATTGAGAAGAGAGGCAATTAGCCTATTAAAGTTTGTAGAAAATCGTAATTCTAATGGTTTCTGTAGTAGGCTACATTCCTAAGGTGTGTCAAGAGTGTTTCTCGACATCAGAAAATGCCGCAGCAGTCTACATATTCAGGCTGATTTTGAGTTGCGCGGCCGGTCAGCTTCATACACTGAAGAAATCTGCTGTGAAATGCCCAAAGCCAAGCTGACTTGCTTTTGACATCTTTCGTTTCTCAATATGTATGTGTATATATAATGTTCTTAAACCATTGCCTTAAAATAATTTACCGGTAGACAAAAGTTTACAGGACCCAGAACTTAGGGAAATTTGGGGGTCCTTGCCAGTTTCCAGCAGTGACAAAGCCGAACACTACAGTTGAATAAAAATTGCTGAATGAAGAAATGGTCTTCTTGGAAGGTGTTTGAGACATTCCTTTGGAATGCCATCAAAACCTCAGGCCTTTCCCAATTTCAGGTAGTGTATTTATTTGTGAAGTCACGGGGCCGGAATTTCACTCACATGTCTTCATCAACGGTAGACTCTAGCCTCTATGCTACCTTTATGGTCATAGTCACACAAGCCATGCAATCTACTTGGCTTTGCAGACTAATTAATTCGGTCTCCGAAGATAAAAATGGGGGTGGCCTACGCATGCTCACACCGTTACCAGCCGCAGACGTAACATCAGAGCCTCCCTCTCTGCTCGCATCCACATTTTCCATGAGCATGTCCACGAGTGGCGCAAATGAGTTACCCTCTGCCACCTGCCGTGGTCTTTAGTATATCGGAGGTAGATTTTCTCTTTCCTCTTTTCCATGTCGGACTCTTGCAGTAGTATCAGTTGAGCAGGGTTCTGGTTCCGTTGGAAACAGATGTGAAAACACAGTCCCAACCATATTTTACTGCTGTGTTTGTATTCGTTGCCTCTGAGAAGTGTTTTAGGATTGTCCTGAGTAGCAGTGAACGTCTTCGCGACGCTTCTCTAACGTCAAATTCTGATTTATTTGCGTCTTGCCACAGTATGTTCCATAACATTGTTTTCTGGAATTGGTGCGAGAAGACGATAAAGTTTAAAGTACACAAAGGTCATAGGTTAAAATTAGTTTGATAGTCAAGTTTAATTAATAAAGACAATAACATTGAAGTAGAAATGCAAGAGTTATGTCTCCCAAAAATATAACGGAATTTATTTTAAAACATATATTTTAGTTTCATATTCATATGCATGAATATATTATTTACGAATTTTTCCCATTCCCAATTTCATGATATTTGTATCAAACCCTTCATTCCTCTCTGAGAAAATTGCACCATCTTATGAAAAGGACTAAATAATGCTTGTTCATCTTGACCCGCTTAGCTGAAGGGTCTCCGTTATTAGGTGCTGGAACAATGTATAAAGAGAGATATTTTAAACTTTGAAGCAAGATAGTACTAGGCATTTATCCTTAAAGATATGATGTAAATTAAAGCTCCATGAAATGCTGCAGATGTTCCACTGACTGTAAACACTTGGGCGAGGTAGAAACTGAGATCACTGGAGTAGATTAATAGAAAAGCATTACGTAACTGAATGAAAATGTGGTACTTCCAAGAAAATCCTTTTCACAGTGAACAGTGTATTCTTGTACATTTCCACTTGCGACAGTGCAGAGTTTATGGAAATAAAGGATCTATTTTAAGGACGTGGATTTTTCATTGCTCTATGTTTACGAAAGTAATATGTCATACTTGAACTTGTCAATTATATAGGCTTTAGAAGTTGCATCTGTTTCTGTCTTCTGGCAACAATAATCTGAGGTAACCAAAGTTTTGGTAATTCCATCACTAGGAATCCCCTGCAGACCAACATGGAAGCAATCCCCAAAAGCGGGGTGCGGAAAAATATCTAGATCGGTGATTCTCATTTGCCTACAGCTGTGTCCCACTTGTCTCTCCGTCAAGAAACTACTGTCCCACCCGAACAAGCACAAAGCTTCCTTTTTGCCAAGAAATGTTCTTATACGTGGAGGTGCATTGTAGTGTCATAATAAATCACTCAAAGTAGTTCTCGAGTACTTCATGATTGTAAGAATTTTTAAAAATATCTTGTGATTAAAATTATATAACAATATAGTTTTGCTTACAATGATTTTGTGTAATCTTACTCGAGTATTTTCAAGATATCTTACATGAAAATATTCCATAACAGGGAGAAAGGGAGAGGCATTAATATAACTGAATTTTATACTTGAATTATGTATCATTTTCGAGACCTCGTGCCCATCCACTCAAGCTGACCGTCACGTCCCACCAGTCCGATGTGATGAGAAACACTGATCTAGAGGATGGATAAAGTCCAAGATATTTAAAGCAACTTGCACTCGTTCAGCCTACTAACTCAGAGGTGAACAACGATAGTTCTCTCACATCATGGGAGCAATGGGGCTAAACACTTTGGGTCACCAGCAAGTTATGAACGCCGAAGATGCACTGGAGCTGGTAACTTCACCGCAGAAGGATGAATAGAGATCCCACGATCAGCATTGCCGAGCAGGAGTCAACGTGACTACTGGACAGGGGCACTTCGATGTCCACTGGAACACAACCAAAGAATTAAATATTACCAGGGCAAAAACACGACAATATTCATATGAATTCACAAATTATTCTTTGCTATTATATATTATCAATAAGTGGTTGATGAATAACGAGGAATGTATATACGTTAACTTGTTATCAGGTCAGTTTATGTTAGACATCATTGCATTCTCTAAATGAACATTTCTGTCGTCTATCCAACACGCCGTCAACTGTAGGGGTTCTACATGCTTTTGAAACATGAATCTTTGAAATGCAACCTTCAATTTTAATACACTGTTTTAATGTATGCTGGTGTGTTGGGCATGTCACACTACTGACTCTCCTCGTTACTGAACTCATTATATGGTGTGTTGGGCATGTCACACCATTGACTGTCCCCGTTACTGAACTCATAATCTGGTGTGTTGAACATATCACACCACTATCGTCGTTACTGAACTCATAATCTGGTGTGTTGAGCATGTCACACCACTATCCTCGTTACTGAACTCATAATCTGCTGTGTTGAGCATGTCACACTGCTGACTGTCCCCGTTACTGAACTCGGGTATGTTCCACCACTGACTGTTCCCGTTACTGGATCCATCATCTGGTGTGTTTGGCATGTCCTACCACTGACTGTCCCCGTTACTGAACCCATCATCTGGTGTGATGGTATGCCATGTTTGGACACTGAAGTGGCAGGAGGTTCGAGAATAATGCCTAAGGAGGAGCTTCATGGATTATAATTAGAATGATCAAGTTAAAGTGGATATGATATGCAGAGTACTTAGTACGAATGAGAAGATAGATTTTTGATAGTAAAGACATAAGATAGAGGAAGCACTAGGCGGACCGAAACTTTGGTGGGTAGACAATATTAAAATGGATCTTAGAGAGATAAGATTGGGTGGTACGGACTTGATTTATGTGGTTCAGGATGGGGAGGGGGGGGGCTCTTGTGAACACGATAATGAACATTTGGTTTCCATAAATCTTTGGGAAGTGCTTGATTATTTGCACAACAGGCGGCTTGTCAAGGAGGGCTTAGCTCCAGGAGCGAGTAAGTTAGTTATTTAGGCATTTCATATCCTTCACTGTAACTGTCACTGAACTCGTCCCCTGGCGTTCTAGGCATCGCGCCTGCTCTGAACTCATCCTGTCTGTGTCAAACGTGGGATACACTGCACCGCGCCTGCTACTGAACTCACCTTCTGACATGATTAGCACCTCACTTTCTGCAACTTACTTGTTAGTTAGCTCTTCATGCAGTATGTTAGGAGTGCCACAACCTGAGCCTCACCTGTTACTGAACTCGTCTTTCTGTCGGCATACTCGCTCTGCTCAGGCTCTAGGAATGCTGGGATTGTGGAGAGACAGGTGAGTTCCAAGCGGCCTTCTGCTCCAATGTTAAGTTGCACAATGTCCAAGATGAGCTGTGCCGTCAGACGCTCTCGATCCCGATGTGGGAAACGCCTCAGTTGGCTCTCCTCCACCTGCATAAGAAGCACGTTATCACTGCGCCTGCGTACAACTCACAACAGTTCCGGGGGCTCCTGTCGCAATACACAAGCTCTCACGTACTCTGCGAGACTTCAGGTTCTCACAGCGGTCACTCTGCACATTATAGTTTCCTCCGACATGATGCCGTGTGTTTCTGAAGATGTTCTGAGAAGTTTCGGACAAACTAGTTGTCTCCATCTTCAGGGCAGAAAGTAATGCAATAGTGGAAAACGTGGAATTGGTGTAGTGAGATACAGGCAGCGGTCCGGAGCCTGATGGAAGCAACAGGAGTGCAGAAGTATGAGGCCACTGTAAGGAGGGATCAGCGGGGATAAATTTGGTTCTTAGTGACCATTGCGTGGTACAGGGAGGTCATGTGACATGTGCTAAGGAAACTGTGGCCCCAACAATACAAACAACATAACATCGTGGCATAGAATCCTTCTTGGGAAGGTAACGGTCGCTCACCAGGTCAAGGTATTCCATGCTTTTCTTATGAAGATGAGGTTTCGTTATCGTGTTCAGAAAAGACCGCTTAAACGTAAGACTGACTCATTTGTTTCGCATTTGTGAAAAGCGGAATCCATTGACATATTTATCAATTGAGGTCCTACTTCATAGAAAACACACTGCATCTTCCTCACAGAGACCAATGCGGTAATTCTCTTGAAAGGAATCGTTTCAATTCATTACGAAAATAATGAGAAAAACATAATGTCACGGTAAGAGAAGGATTCAGAATTTGTCGACTTGAAAAGTTGTTAATATGGTTATCGAATTCCATGAAGATAGTGAATTAATACAATGTGTGACTATCCGGGGGTAGTCAGTAACTGTTTTGAATCATGTAGCATATACAGTAAGCAGAGTGCTTCGAAGCGGTTATATCATATTTATTTATAACATTTGTAAGAAGAGGGATTTTTTTAATTTCAACTTATAAATTAAGAAATTATACTTACACAGGCTGATTCACGAAGTTTTACCCCGGCTTATGGTACATATTCCTGCAAAATTTCCTTATAAACTTGTGGTCGATTTTCAATAGTTACGCAGTAACAATAGATTTTCGTAACGCATCATTGTGAATGCAGCTCTATGTTTTCCACCTGGGCGACCATGCGTTCCAGTCAGCTGTGTCAGCAGGTAAGCTGACCGGCTGGAATGTTGCGCGATCCTAGGCAAAGCGATCCAGGACGTTGTGTTGGTGACTTTGTGAAGTAAAATGTCGTACACATTTTCCACTGAGGAATACGCCGATTTGGTGTTTATTTTGGGTGTATGTTATGGAAATGCGAGAGCAGCTGCTGCCGAATATCACCGGCGTTATCCTAATCGCTGGATTCCAAATCCTAAATCCATTAGCAGTACATTCAACACATTAAGACAAACTGATTCTCTCCCCAGCGTTCGTATACAATACGAACGAAATCCTCAACATGAATTGTGCGAAGAAGAAAACATTCTCGATGCTGTAGAGCGCAGTCCGCGTGCCAGTACAAGACGTCTAGCTCGGCGGTTCGGTGTTTCTCAGTCCATGGCGTGGAGGACTCTTCATGAGAACGGGCTGCATCCTTATCACTTACAGCAAGTACAACACCTACAACCACGAGACCATGGTCTTCGTCTGCAGTTCTGCAACTGGTTAAATGGCAATCGGCAATTGTAACGCTTGATAATGTTCTGCGATTAGGCACAGTTTACACGGGACGGGGTCAACAACAGTCACAACTTACAAGTTTGGGCAGACAATAATCCCCGTGCCACGATAGAATCGAATTTTCAACACCGATTCAGTGTCAATGTCTGGTGTGGTGTTCTGTATGATCAGCTAATCGGGCCGTTCATTTTTCCTGGCCGCTTAACTGGTGAGATTTACCTCCACTTCTTAGAAGAATTACCACAGTTACTTGAAGATGTTCCTCTGGCAACAAGACGCCGGATGTACTTTCAGCACGATGGGGCGCCTCCTCACTTCTCCCGTGCAGTAGCAGCTCACTTGGATCGGCATTTCCCACAGCGGTGGATTGGTCGCGGAAGCAATAACGCCTGGCCTCCCAGGTCGCCAGATCTAACGCCGTTAGATTATTGCATTTGGGGCTGGATGAAGGACATTGTGTACCAGGTAAAGGTACAAACACGTGAAGCGTTGCTTGAACGTATTCTGGATACGGCGATGACAATATGGAACAAACGTGTGGAACTGCGAAATGCCACGAGCGCGGTTCATACGCGTGCGACGCGTTGTGTTGACGCACAGGGAGACATTTTTGAAAATCTTATGTAAATCCAGTTGTCTTCTAAAGCGCTACAGTTTAAAGGAAACAGATTGATAGAAGGGTGTGATATGCAACCACTGGTATGTTTACAGAATGGTATGCTGAAAATAATGTAATTCTGTAACATAAAATCGACGAAAAATGTCGCACAATGCAAAATTAAGAAATTGAAAAAAAAAAGTTTTATAATGCTTCTTTCCTAAAACATTAACGATTTAAAAAGTGTTTGTATTGTATTTCTAATTTGTTTTGACTGAAATTCGAAGAAAAAAAAAGATTTTTCGCCAGTTTTCAAATTACTGTAGCTCTTTAACTATGAGTTGGATACCATTATTATATTAACATTTTTTGTTCCAAATTACCTCAGGAATGCCCTCCCTAAGTGAGGGTAAAACTTCGTGAATCACACTGTATATGTGAAGATGAACAATTATAATATTCATTCTTCCTCCTGGCACAATAAAATGGAAAATGCTTGAATGGACTGAAGAATTTGACAAAGAACCCGAGTCGGACCCCGGAATGCTTGTGCAGAGACTTGCCTCTAGAGGAGCCTGCTAAGTCTCATCGTTACAGAAACCACCAGTAAGTATGTAACCACCTCATGATGTTTAGAGAGGCTGCGACTGTGTGTGTAGAGTGCGCTTAATGCGAAGCGGGGAGAAATTTAGTTTATTACTCGTCAATTGGATTAAACTAGGGCACCACATTTGCTCCAAATTGAAATCCCATTCGTATATGCTACCCATCTCGTATAGTTCTATATATCTATAAAACTCGCATTCCAAATGTCCCCCCCCCCCCGTATCCAGTGCTCGGCTCAGAGTTTAATAGGGCCCAATGCCGCGCCATAGCTCAGGCGGTTAGTCGCTGGCTTCCAACCGCGGCGGCCCGGGTACAAACCCGGGTCTGGTAAAGTGGGATTTGTGGTGGAGAAAGTGGCGCTGGGGTAGGTTTTCTCCGAGTACTTCGGTTTCACCTGGCAATCTTAATTCCACCAAATTCTCCATCATAACCACCCGGGGCGGGTACAATAGGCCAATCAGTGGCCGCCCTGCCGAGTGGACCCAACTGGAATCCACCCCCCACTATGCGAATTAAAAAAAAATGAACTAAAAAAATGAATAGGACCTACGAAACCATTAGCTCATAAATAAGTAAGATGAACGGCAAGTTCTCTTTGTTTTCATGCGATCAGGTAAATATTCTGAAGGAAAGATGAATCTAATAGGAAACAGGTAGAGCATATACACCACAGGCGAAACTGTATAAACTTTAATGGAAAAGTTCATATTATATCTCCTTAATTGGAATCATAGCTCGTAAAATAACAGCAAACAAGCCTACAGTAATTGGAAACTGCTGAGCCATTACAACATGGGGTAAAATCGCCTCCAGCCCAGTACCGACACAGAATGGACTGGAAAGCACGTACTTGCACAGGGACGTTATGTACAGTCTGTCTGCTTTAGCGAAACCACTGTCATGCGCTTTGCAGGACGAGGGATCCTCTGATGTTGGTGAAAATATATGCGTCCTCTCCACATATTTCTTGTACTAGTTTCAATAGTCAGATGCTAGAAAGTGCTGTGTCCCCTATAGCCAGAGTTACAGGAGTGTTCTGAGCTTCCAAACCCGCACACAGAGTGTAATTTATTCATGTAATGGCTTATCTTATTACAGTGACTGTCTTGTGAGAACCATCTCGAAAGACCTGCCTTGCGCTGTGTTAATTCAGAGGATGCCATGTAATATCAGTGTACACTCACTTCCTGCACTAATCAGAACAGCTCCATACAATGTGGAACCAGACAACTGCATTCTGTTCATTAACTATTGAGCTAGCCGTCACGTTCTAACAGCGATTGCAAACATGCTATGTAACGCCGCGGAGCAGGGGGGCGTGGAGGTATCCCTCCTCGCCTCCACTTATAATGTCGCGACGCTGGTACCACTTGTAACGTCGTGACGACGGGGGTGTGCAGGTACCCCTCCTTGCCACCCCAGCTTATGCTGTAAGGAGTTAACACAATACTCCTAGCTCACCCTTAGCTAGGATTCTCCTGTTCGGGGTTTCCTTCTCTCATAAAGCTGCCACCATCTATTATATGACCTAAGAAAGGTGATGTAAGTACCGAGGGCCGGTAGCGCGTAGTCGAGCGTTCTCTGTTGGCTGGCCCTTTCGGCGCTGTCACCTCTTATTTCTGGCGTAGAGCGGGCGTGTCTGGTCTGACCCGCCTCTACCTATCGTCTGTCTTTTTCTATCGTGGGGACTACCTCCTGAGCATATAGTCATAGCTCCATCTTGACCATTCCTCATATAGTTTACAGGTAGCCACGTGTTACATCATCAATACATCATAAGGGGCGTTGGTATCAAGGCCACTAACTGTTGCCTGTGTCCGTTCAGCCCTCGTTTTGCTCAGGATGGCTAGGGATCGGTCGTGGGAAAGTTGATTATAGAGGGGTAAATCACAATCCCGGTACATCCTATCCTATCTACTCTATCTATTTACACTCTTATATTTACATGATTTACAATATTTACATTATTACCGGGCCGACTTTCAGTCGGGACTACATAGTGAATTGACTTGCGGCTACGCTAGGAACCTCCCCCCTTCGGGGGTGTAACTGGAGTCTCTCTCTCTCTCTTCGACTCCTGACTATCGGCAAGGATTAATCTTTCCACGTAATCCCGTTCCTTACTATTCATTAAATACAGTTACACTGTCCTTCGTTCTTTCACTCTTATACAAGCTACCCCTAGTTCTACATCTTAAAACCCACAGACTATGCTAACCATAACCACGACACATACGCTGTAACACTCTTATTGCCTGACTAACATCCTCGGCAATTACATGATTCTAGCATCCTCCCCTCAGGGCTCACCGGGTACACTTGAGTTTGCACATTCAAATCTCACAACAACACTTTTATCCACAATACTATTGTCAACAATATTATTAACCAGCATGGCTGTTATGCGTAAAGAGACATACTTGACATAGAAGAATGCAGGCTGTCTTCCAGCACTCGTCAGACCCATACTGAATAGCGCCTCCGGCTGACAACTGAATATTCTGTGTTAGATCATAATCCCAAGTCCCCCGAAATTCAGTAATTTATAGTTTTAATTTGCTAATTCAGCTGTTGACGACAGAGGGTAGGTAACTCCTCCTCAGTGTCCTCAATTCTCATAGTAATATTCTAATTGGTTCTTATTGGTGGTTGTGGGCGGACCCCTGGCGTCTCATCGCTGTGTATGCGGTAATATTACGATACTCCAGTGGCCTAGTGAGGCAAGCTTCTTGCTACTGCGGTTACACATACTTGCTGATCATCAACATTCTTAACCTATTTGCCTGTCCAGGTGTTGACAGATTACTTTAATAACTGTGAAACGCTTTTCGCAAGTCTTGAACAATTTGGGTAATGCCTTACAATCTCCCATCTCAAATTTGAGCCTCTACATGTTAGATATTTATTTTTGGCTCTGCAACACGATTCGAGCAACAGTGAAACAAAGTAATTTCGAGGAGCTAATAAGTGGATATTTCGTCATGAGGACCCTCACATTTACGGAACCCAAAAGTTCATTACATTAAATGTAAGAGCATACCATTGGTACCTCTTATGGGTACCATGTATTTGGTCCACAGCGTTAATTCTATTGGACTGAGGTCCTCTTTAAGAATATTCTGCCATCAACGCGTTCGTATTGCAGGCTGTCTCCTCAGGTTTTCAGTTTTGCCTGAATTTCCCATCTTTTCTGTGTGTCACATCCGGCCATATCATCATCCTCTATTTAATCGCCCAATGACACACGGCGAACATGAAGAATGTGGTCACTACTTGTTATGGACACTTCTTTCCGGCCTACACTTCTACCGTGTCGCTTACAGATATTATCCTCAGCATCCTGTTTCCGGCCTACACTTCTGCCATGCCGCTTACAGATATTCTGCCAGCATCCTGTTTCCGGCCTTCACTTCTGCCGTGCCGCTTACAGATATTCTCCTCAGCATCCTGTTTCCGGCCTAAAATTCTGTCGTGCTGTTTACAGATGTTCTCCTCAGCATCCTGTTTCCAGCCTTCAATTCTGCCGTGCCGCTTACAGATATTCTCCTCAGAATCCTGTTTCCGGCCTTCACTTCTGCCGTGCCGCTTACAGATATTCTCCTCAGTATTCTGCTTCCGGTCTACATTTCTGTCGTGCCGCTTACAGATATTCTCCTCAGCATCCTGTTTCCGGCCTACACTTCTGCCATGCCGCTTACAGATATTCTCCTCGGCATCCTGTTTCTTGCCTTCACTTCTGCCGTGCCACTTACAGATATTCTCCTCAGCATCCCGTTTCCGGCCTACATTTCTGTCGTGCCGCTTGCAGATATTCTCCTCAGCATCCGGTTTCCGGCCTACATTTCTGTCGTTCTGCTTACGTATATTCTCCTCAGCATCCTGTTTCCGGCCTACATTTCTGCCGTGCCGCTTACAGATATTCTCTTCAGCATCCTGTTCTCAGCAAACCTAATTTCGTTTTGTTCTCTTTAAATGACAAGACTGTGTTTCGAACTCATACGAAGCATCAGATAAAGTGACATCCTCGCGTGCATGAAGAATCTCCATTGTAATTAATTGTTCATAAGACTGGTACTAGTGTTAGGACGGAAGATGGCGCCGTCCACACACTTAGGGTAACCAAAGACGGCACAGAAAGGACAATGGAAATATTGTCACCTCGCATGAAATTAGATTGGCAGTCTAACAACGCGTATGCATTAGAGGGAGGTGAGTGGTGTGCTTCAGGCCCTGACCACACCTTGTCTTCGCGCGAGGGAAGCAAGAATAAAGTACGATAGCCCGTTGTTAATTTAAATACAAGATGAGGCAAAAATACATGACGGTTTGTGAAACTGTAAAGCTAATGAATGTATAGGAGCATTTTGCTAAGAATTATGTAAACAAAATTGAACCTAACGACGCCCACCGCCATGTGTGTCCACTTGCAAAGCAGAGTGGTCCTCTGGGTGTTGTATTTGCAAACACTGCTCTCGTATAGCGGGCAGAAGTGTAGCGTGGCGACTTAGAGACAAACGGAGTGTCCTCATTCTGTCCACACGCCTGAAAGTGTGAATATGGAAAGGAAAGCGTCACTCTGCTAGTGGGCATGTCTTGTTCAGTGGAATAAGATTGGGGAGCGTTGTCCGAACCTTGCATCGTGACCTGCTTTTCCACCAATTCGAAATTTAAATGGATTTAAACACATGTTGTACATATCTGTAAATTTTTCTTGGACTTGTTGCGAAACAAGCAGTCTCAGGGAACGCACAGGTGATGTCAGCTGAGGCGCACTTCCTTATCTCAGGTTAAGAGGACAAGCAACATGTGCGCACTGGGCTTCACAATGCCCTCATGGGTTTCATGAAAGCCCTCTCCGTAGCTTAAATGTGGCTACATTTGGCAACACTGCCCCTCCTCTAAGGATGAGGAGCTGTGACTGCGAACTCTGATCGATGCAAAGTTATGCTGGAAATTGTCCTGGCTAAAAGCTGCATTTTCATGACCTACTGACATCTCTGCATGGAGACTCAATACTCGTTACGGGACATCAACTGGCCTCCTTGCTCACCTGATCTCTCGGCATCGGACTCCTTACGTGGGGTGGCTACCTGCGGCCAAGGTACAAGAGACATGCCCTGCCCTACAACAGCGCACTTGGGAGCACACTGAAGCCATCCCTACGGACTTGTATTAGCGTAGAAGTGGCAATGGAGTTCGCCTGCAAATTGTCATTTTTTGATGATGATGATTACGGTCAATTTTGCAACGAATACTGCAGGTATCTACGAGAAATCTGTAATTTTCACCTTCCTGTTCACACGTTATTTTATTTAAAAACGGTCCAATATTTCTTCACCACTCTGTACTTTGTATTCGACTGCTAGAGATTACGTTTCTATAACTTTCTCCCGCGCTGAAGCCCTTCATGCATTACACCAGCTGTAAAGGGTTTAATAGCTACTTTCACAGTTCGGGATAACTGCCATTCTGTGAATCCGCGCTTGTGACGAGTCCACATTCACTAATAGGAACTCTATAACAAACGGTATATAATACAAATTGGAATCTCGTAATCCCATAATATTCAATGCCCAATTATTTTCTATTCAATTTTTAATAATTCCTCTGAGACCCTTAAAGCTCTGTTTATTACTCGTACTAATTGTCAGAGCTCTGAACATGCAATGGACTTACTGGTTCCGTATGGGTCTCACAGTAAACAATGATTATTTCCCTAAACAGCACTAACCTCATTGTGTTAATTCTTAAATAGGAAGTGAAATTTTAAAATCTATTTTGAAGGGATTAGTGATTCAGAGAGTTAGTTAACAACTTAAAGTCCAGCGGTTACTCCAGTACGACCTACTTTAAGCCACAATAACTCTACATTCTGCCCACAGAACGTGCTTCGTGTGTTTCTTAGGGTTTTCGCCATTACCCGCGACTCTTTCCCTAAGCAGCAGTGACCAGTTCGTCTTTGTAGTGGAGACGTCGCGGATTTCTTGTGAGGTATGATCTAAAGTTTTTGTACTGTTTAGAAACAATTCATTGATCAGAGCACTAAAATCCTGCAGCAGCTGAACGCTCGTGAAGGAAGTTACAGTTGAGAGATTAGCGTGAATTTGATGTGTGAATACAAACCGCGGTCTAGGCGAGACTGCGCACCGCGATTGGGCTTCTCTTGTGCCGGCCGGTTGGTTTTATTCAGGCCTGCTTATTTGCTTAGGACTTGTTAAACGACGCTTAATATAATTCAGATCACAGAGCGCAGTACAATGGGGCGAATATTGAAGAACGTATTGGAATGTGTTACGCAATGAGGCCGCAGTAGCTCCATTAACGACACAACCTCATTGTCTGAAGGGACTAACAGACACAACGAAATAACTGATTCAGGACAGCCGGTCTGCGGGCCGAGATTTGAAACAGGGACTGTAAGATTATTTTTTTTTTATTTATTTTATTAATCAGCAATCAGAAATTACATTCTTTAAGCTAATGGTCTGTTTGGTTCGGTGTCTTGATGAGGAGTCGTCCAGCGACGGATCCTCGGTACCTTACATCAGGTCAATTGGCCAGCTTCTTTTTAATCGTCTGTTGGCTACTCTCGCCTGTAGCGCCGGGTAAGAATATGAAGCAAGACAAGTAACCAATCGATTTCGACTTTCGGTGTTCTCAAAATTAACATAATTTACCGAAATACTGGTCAATGGTTCTCCTAACCACATCCTGTCGTTCTGTTTATGTATAGAGGAAACAAACTCTACGCAAGGCATGGCACTAGCATTCTCACACAAGCATTTGGACAGCTAGAAAGCCTTACGTTAACTTAATGAACCATCTACACAGTTTTGTTTAGGGAGATGCTCTCCACACATCTGAAGAAAAATCAAAATCACGGGAGAGGCATAGCAATTCTAAAGTCTACGCGTATGTGTAGAGGTGCTTGAGATGGCCGACCCAATCTTCTTAAGCTAGTAAACAGAACTGGCTACTGAAACACAACTAGGACTCGGACAACGCTTCGATATCATACTCGTTAGCAGGTACCGGTATGCTTTCTCTGCCGGTGATTTCAGGGCTGCCAACATTCCGGACTTTATCCATTTCTCGTAGCAACGATACGAAACCAAAGCTTTGTGCGTAACTGTCATATCGAGTTTTGTCCATATCAGTCCTTTGTTTCGCTGCTGTCACATTCGGACAGGCTGGCGGATATGACTAAACCTTGTCAGGGACACAGGCCAATTAGTGAGAACTACACAAGAAGGGAACCGGGATAGCGCAGTGGGTACAGCTTCTGGCTATGGACTGGGAGACCGAGGATGGGATTTTGAGTCCCGTTATTGTCAAGAATCTTCACGTCTTCTAGACAGACCCTAGTTTGCAACCAACATGCTATCCAATGGGTACCAGGGGCTCTTTCCCCTGGGGTAAAGTGACCGGAGCGTGAAGTTGACCATTCACTTCCAAGTAGTGCCGAGGTCAAGGAAATGTGTGTGTCTATCTATCCACTCCCCCATACGCCTTCATGGGGTAGTGCTTAATTACTTAAGCACGGAGACAACTTTACAAAAGAACGGGACACAAGCTGGGCGCCGCAAATGAAAGTAACGCGCAGCGAGGAGACAGTGTTCATCCCCAAACAAACACATTTCAGTGCGGATGAAGACATGCAATAACATGGGATGCGCTGACATAAGAACTGGTGCAGTTCGGCACTTCCAATTAGTGAACAATTGCCTGAAGATGGGCTTTGTTAGGCCGAAACACGTCGCAGTGCGACTTTATTGGCATCTTAAAGTAAAGCAGAATTTATGAACGATTTAGACTGCGTTAGAGACTGAAATGGGTGAACGAGAGACACCTCAGTCCGGCCTGTCGCGATGCGAGCACACCACGGTCTCTGCTACCGTGTGAGCCAGGCTGCTCTGNTTAGTTTACGACCCTGTCAATATCTGGTATTAAGCACCGAAGGACATGACGTTGTGGAAGAAAAATTGTAAAATTTCTTGAAAGAGACCGTGGCTAATTTGAGGGACTATCACAGTCACTTGACTTAAGAGACTGAGGAAAACCACGAGACATGTAACACAGTTTAACCGATGTCCAAAAAGCTCAGAGCATTATTGCACCTGTAACACAGTCAGCGGTTATACTCGTGTTTAGATAATTATGTCTTTTGATGCCGACCACAGTGGCCTCACGAACTGTCTTTGTCAGTTCGAAAATGCCGATCTTGGTTTCGAATCCAACGTGAAGCTTGCATGTCTGTGTCCGTTTATTCTGTTTGAGCTGTTTTGTGTGCAGTTAGCAGCCTTGCGACGGACTGATCACCCATCCAAGGAGTCCTACCGACTGTGTAAACAATGAAGAAACCGAAAAAGCGTCCAAAGTCCAGCAAAGGGCTGCAGAACCACAGATAAATATAAACATATCATTTCATAATTTGTAGAAGAGAAAGTCAAAAGAGTAGCAAATGATGTCTTCTTCTCCTTCCTAAACCTTCTTTGGCGTAAAGATTAATCTGTTTTTGCGGTCACAAATATTAATGTGCTTTTCCTTAAGCAGCTGTTTCACCAACGTGTTACTTATTAAGTTCTGTAATATAGTACACCGTAAGTAGAGTGAGACGAAAATCACGTATTGCTGTACTAACGTAAGTTAAAGTATTTCATGACGCTGCTCATCTATCTATACGAGTATATGCATTCAGTTAATATGTGTGAAATGAGGTTGAGTAGGGGTAGGCATTGGAACGACGCCGAAACTCAGGTGCTTAAATGAACCGCATGATAGATGACGTTGGCAATTATCCGTGTCTATTAATCTGTGGTGACTAATGATGAGATACTATGTATATATGGTAAGCTGTATGTACACATAAACATGATATTGTTTCAGTTATATGAATAGTTCTCACAGATGTGTACATAGCTAAAATCGATTGAATACAGTTGCTTGGAGGTTTCAATACGTATTGCGTGGGTATGTGTAACAGTCTGTACTGAGCGTTTGAAGTCTGATGAACCTATAATCCGGGAAAGCGTTGACCCTATCTGGAGTGATGGTGGCAGGATAGAATATTTTGAAGAGCGTCACAAAGAAAACAGGTATAGTCCGTATCGTATAATAACTGAAACACAAGACTACATTCATGTATGTAGTGATGGGTGTTGGTCAACTTCCAATGTTCCCAAGAACTCAGACAAATTTTGCGGTCATTGTGCTCCCAAATTATCCAGTTATCTTTCATCAATCATCCTAAACTTCGACGATAAATAATGTATGGTATAGCACTGTAGAATAGCCCACGAGTTATAGAGGATTGTAAGAAAGGAGTGGCATTTAACATGTGTAGGAGAGCTGAGAGCTGATCACACTCGTCGCACGGTCTAATGCATGAAATGTCTTCAGGTCCTCAAATACTGGAATCGTGTGTTCGAATCTCACTCAAGGCATGCCTGTCTATCTGTTTTTATTCTCTGTTGTCCTGTTTAGGTAGAGGACATACGAGAGGGCTGATCAACCTTCCAAGGATTCTTAAGAACTGTCTCTAAAGTCCAGAGTATTGTAAAGGTAAAATTGTAATTGTGCTAATGTAATTAAGCACTACTCCTTAAAGGCGTACGGGGGAGCGGATGTATATATCCATCTCGGCACTACTTGAAGGAGAATAATTAGTTTCACGCCTCGGCCGCTTTACCTCTAAGGAAAGAGGCCGTGGTACTTATTGGACAGAAAGGCTGGGTGGGCCCCAGAACCACTCTGGGTGACTTGGAGAAGAAATATTCTTACCCCCACCGGAACTCGAACTCCGACCCCACTCTTTTCAGTCGCTATACAGACTGAGCTATCCCAGCATGGTAATATCTATAGTACGACATTAATTTGATGGGAATAAGCCAGAGGACCGCCGGTCACGGTAGCCGAGCGGTCTAAGGCGTGAACTGTCTTCGCTCGCTCGGAAGCCGGGATCGTGGGTTCGAATCCCACTCAGGGCATGGATGTTTGTGTGCGTTTTTCTGTGTTTGTGTACAGGTAGAAGCCTTGCGACGTATGTCGTACCGTATGTCTAAGATCTAGAAAAACCGAAATGAACGGAGAAGTTCATGGAGGTAGGCCTAGGCCCACTGGGGCTGTAGTGCCAAGGGGGAAAAAAATAAGCCAGAGGACGAAACGTGAAATGTAGAATGAGGAGAAGATGATAAATGCTGACAAAATGTATTCGTAAAACCCAAATGTGAGCGATATTTAAATATAAGTGAAACCTAACTCATAACGGGATTTATAATATTGAAATATATTAAAGGGATATCATATAAAATATGGATTGGATTCGCCTGTCTCAAAATAGGGAGGAGTGACGAACTCTTTGAGAACACGGCAACCATATAAATTTGCAATAAATGTCTTGAATATCAAAGCGACCCTTAACTTCTCAAGAACGTCTCAATTGTTTCTTACAGAGATACTGTGCAACAGGCTAGTCTCTGCATACATTAAGGAGCTGCCTTGTATACGAGTATACTCAGCTACGTGCAAAGACCAGTTGCGAAGTTAATCACGTTTCTCTAGTGAATAACAGCGATGTGTAACGTTCTGGTAACAGCATTAGAGAAGCATCAGGTTGAGTAGTGTCTACAGCCATGTTTGCTGCCTCTATGAATATTGAATTAGGCATTTGCTCCCTAAATAAGACGTGGTAAGGCAAGTGCCTTTGTGTGGGGGGGCCCTGCTGGACTATTACATTACATTAAAATCTGATATGATCGAAAAGGCTGGTCTAGCGGTTAATCATTGGACTCGTGCTTCGGAGATGCTCGGTTCGAATTTTGTTGGGACATCAGCTGTACTGATTGAGGTTATCCGTGGTTCACCTCAGACCTTGTGCCTGGATAATGCATCGGTTGAGATATGTAAATTTCTTCCATAAATTATTTCTGTTGCAATATCCATTAAGTAAGCTGCAATTTTAAGCTCATAAATTTTAACTTCGTAAAGTTATTCGTAAAGAAATTGATGATAGTGGCGGCATTTCTTCTGTACTTCACTTCGCAATTCGCAAAATGTTACTACACTTAACGAGTGTTCTAATTTATGTTCCCCAGTCTTAAATCCTCTGCTCTGGTACAAAAGCCCCATTCATAGAAATCGACAAGACTAGGTAGAATACTGCATATTCTTGTTAATGCTCATCTCTCGTGTTATGCTGCAGTAAATACAGTTTATTTTATACGTTATTTGTGTTCGAGGCTGCTAGGCAAGTGACACCACCCCCCAAAATGTAGTATCTCAAATTCGTAACATACCTCTACATATTCGAAAACGGGTAGCGGAAAAAAGAATAGCTCGCAGAAGTTGGCAACAAACGAGAAACCCATCAGACAAGAAAATTCTCAATGGACTCACCCATCAACTGCACACCACAATACAATCAGCCCGTAACGACACCTTCAGACATTATATATCAAAGTTAACTCCTGAAGATCACTCACTGCGGAAGGCAACGAGGAAGTTTCAAAGGCCTATCATCGCAACATCACCACTTAGACCCTTGAATAGAACCTGGGCAAGAACCGACCAAGAAAAAGTGAATATCTTTGCAGATCACCTAGCAAAAATCTTCACACTTGCAAAAGATGATAACATCGATCGAGGAAAAATCCTAAATTTCCAGGACGTTCCTTTTCAACTCTCCCTACCAATATGACCCTTTTCTCCAGCTGAAGTCTATCATGAACTCCTTAAAACTCATTCCCACAAAGCTCCGGAATTCGACCTACTAGTAGCTGTCATACTTAAACACCTTCCCACAAAAGCAACAGTGCTCCTTACAACGATATACAGCAGTATGTTAAGACTGTGTTACTACCCCATACAGTGGAAGTTCGCACAAGTAATTATGATTGCCCGGTAAACAACCAACCGAAGCTTCTTCCTATCGGCCAATCAGTCTTTTACCTATGATGTCCAAGGCTTTCGGAAGATTACAGTTAAACAGAATAAAACAAATGAGAGCAACAGAAGACATCATTCCCCAATGCCAGTTCGGATTCAGGCACCACCACTCAACAACTTAGCAGTGTCATCGATTGGTTAACAAAATAAAGGAAACCCTGGAGGACAAGAAGATGTGTGCATCCAACAAGCTTTTGATAAAGTATGGCACCAGGGATTACTATACAAATTAAAAAATATCTTGCCTTGTCAAATCTACCCTTTGATAAAATCTTACTTAACTGACCGCCATTTTCAAGTCAAAATTGGAAATACACACTCTGGCTACCACCCCATCAATTCGGGGGTTCGACAGGGTAGTGTTCTTGGCCACTTTTATATCTAATCTATACATCTGACGTACCCAAACACACGGCATAACACTGGCTAAGTTTGCAGATGACACTGCAATTCTGTCCTCTCATAGAAACCCTAATAGGGCAGCAATAAATATACAGCAATACGATATCCGGGCCAAGAGATTACAACTATCAGCAAAAGTGAGAAACATGAGCTCGTTAATTGGCAGAAAATCCAAGCTATCATTGGCAAATAAACTTCTCATTTACAAAACTATACTCACACCGATATGGACGTAAGGCATAGAACTGTGGGGCTGTAGTAAAAAATCCAACACCAAAATCCTACAAACATTCCAGTCAAAAACACAACATTATTTAACTAACGCTCCATGGTTCGTATCAAATCAAACTCTCCACGAAAATCTTGGAGTTCCTTATATAAATGAGGTCATTAACAAATAAGCCATCAAATACAGAAACCGCATTGTGGATCATGAAAACCAACTAACAAAAGAACTCGCCGTCCAACCCTTAGTGAATAGAAGACTCAAACGTCAATGGCCAGGAGACCTATTCTAGGTAACGGAGGATAAACCATCAGTGGATGGTACTCCCTACAAGCCACACAACGCTCTAACATTTGCTTATTACTCTGTATTAGTACATTATGCGTAGATTGTAAATATCCTAAAATAAATAAATAAAAAAAGTAGGAACTTCCAAACCTTAAACGAGATACGAAAGCTGTGGAAAATTCTTTGAAATGGTCAGAAACTTTAAATGATAAGGAAGCTATTTCCTTAGGTTTAATAAGTTAAGTACTAAATTATGAAGACATATAAGGGGGAGTGGATGTATAGCTCCACTTTTCGTGACCTCTGCGCTAGATGGAGGTGAGTAGTCAGTTTCACGTCTCTACGGCTTTACCCTTGGGGTAAGAGCCCGAGGTGCGCACTGGATAGGAGACTGTGTGGGTCCAAAAATTCAGTCTGGACGCTGTGGAATAGAGAAAATTCTTGCACTGGCGGGAATCGAAACCGGGAGTTGCACCACGTAGCCCGTCGCTATACTGACTGAGCTACCCCGGCCCCACTTAAACAGTTAGTTGCTTCAGTAAAACGAATGACAAAATTAGGGAAGTTATGAAATTCAAAATTGTTGCAGCAACCCATATTACTAGATTCTGCATTATGCTTTTTTATTCACTTAGAAGTGTGGGCGGTATAAAGTTCAGAACACGGGCTACAGAACAATAATGGAGGCAGTTGTGTTGTGTGGGTGTGAAACGTGGCCCAGGACTGAACGGGACGAAGTATGTGGGGGGGATTCCGAGGAATTTGTATGAGCGTGTAGCCATGAAACGGGGCGGGAGAAGCAGAATGAGAAGGAAGAACACAAGTGGAATGGCACGGACGACGACTGCTGGAAGCTTCAGGCATTCGAAGCGCTCCCATTCTCGTCAGAGGGCAATGGTTCATGCAAATAAAAGCGACGCGCTGCTGTTTGTCTGTCGGGATGGGTTACTTCGTGAGTCAGACTTCAGTACACCGTTTGCTGGTTTTATAATAATTGGTTTCAAATTCTTTACTGAAACCATCACATTTACACCCATCAATTTCTCGGGTATGTAGATCAGGCTCATGAAGCTCTGAGGCAAAGGAAACCAGAAGTGTTGCTTCCTATTTCAGTGTTATTTAAATCTTATAAATGCGTTAAGAACAAATTTCGCCCCTTTCAGTTGCTACACTGTATATTGTTGAGTGGAACGACTGCACATGAATGATGAACTGCATAGAATTTGCAAGGAAGAAGTTGTGGCTTAAAAGAGGTATTATCCAAGCGTGTTGTAGGAAGGACTGAGGAAAACCACGAAAAAGCTTAGGACATCCGATATTCCAACCGACACTCGAACGCCTCCGGAAAGAATTCACAAATGTAACCGCTTGTGATAACCTGTCTTGAAGCTCCGGGCCGCCGAACCTCCACAAATAAAAAACAGAATACACAAAATTTATTGCGAAATTTGCGTCTCTAACCTTGCGAAAATTTGGTTTGTGTTTTTATTTATAATAAGAAACATTTTAACTGTCCGGCGCCCATGAAACTGTAAACTCGTCCCCACAAATGAGTGAGAGACAGCTTAGAAGTGAGTGTATAACCGAGCGCATAACCGCCACGCTCCGCAGCAAAGTGTATTCAGAAGCTCAACTTTCTGTGAGCGCTGGTCGCGTGCTCTCTGAAATGGCAACAAGATGACAGCCTTCAGTGACGCGTCAATAACGGGAGTATTGTTGGAGCAACTTACAGATGTTGCATTTCCTAACACAAACGCGCGATTCCTTAAAGATTTACTTTGGAGAAAGAACAGAGGAATCTCAAACAATATTTAAGAAGGCACAAACGTGAAAGTTGCTAATTCTCAGAATTCTTCTATAGAAATGGACGAAAGCAATGAAGCGGGCAACAAAGCCTAACTTTTTCTTTTATTCCTGGAAATGGCATGGCGCTGAATGCAACAGAAAAGCTGACTGCACTAATGTCAATAAAAGGGACACTACATGTCCAGGGTTATATGCAAATTATTGTGCAAAGTCTGGATATCCCAACACAGAAGGTAGGCTGATTAAGATGGACGGAACTCCAAGCATCTCCTGCGATACAGGGACAGTGGCATGGCTTCGCTTTTCAGCTGTGACGTGAAGAATACAACGTGCTCCTTGTTTGGTGTCATGGACGGACACTTAAACGCGAGTGCGTCTTGAAGTCAAAACTGAATTATTTCTGGAATGGAAGGGAAAATATTTCCCTCAGCTCTGTGATCACGGCTGGGTGTGTGGATTTGCGCTGACATCACTCAACACGTGAACTGAACAGCGGGCTACACGGGGCGATTCCCCTTGTCAATGGAACGCGTCAAAATACAATATCACAACGTTTGGGTGGAACTTTCGACTGCAGGAACTACAACTGCTATCGAAGACCATGACATATTTCCCAGTTCTGAGAAAGGAAAAGTTCACTGATCCTAAGAAAATATTCAGAAGAAATCGCCCATTCAATAATAATTTAAAGCATGTTTCAAGATGTAGCCAGCTGGGCCACAATCTGCTTATTTTCATGACAAATTACGTTAATAATGAAACTGTTCCAGACGTATTTCATACTGAGACGACAGAAACAGACTTCAGCATTTCCAACTTTCTCTAACTGTACACGGCTGCTGGCAAACTTGCAGTGCTTGGTGGCCACACACTGTGAATGACACCTGTTATGAGAAATTTAGGTATCCAAGCGTAAATAAAGAAATCGACTCGGCAGCGGAAGTTGGGAAACGACACCTGTTGCCGTTGAACTACTGAAACTTTCACTCTGCCGTTCAAGTAGCTCGACACATCCCATTAGGTGACGTCTCAAACCCGTCAAGTTAAGGCTCTGGTATGTTTTGAATTCTTGTGGTGGAGTGAGACTGAGATCCTTGGTCCTTAGGCTGAAAATATCCCTCGGATGATAGAGCAGGTTAAATGAGAAGTGGGAGGGGTGGCCCGGGAACTCGGAGAATACCTGCCCCCGGGCAACTGTTTTCACCATAAATCCCACATGAACAGCACTGGGACTGAATTCGGGCGGCCATGGCGAGAAGGCGATTAATAACCGCCTGAGCTATGACACAGCTTACTTCAGTGCGTTTGTGACCAGTACGTGTATAGCTAACGGGAATGCTTGAAACCTTAGGTGAATCTTCGAGCCACTTGACTGAATTTGATAAAATTTGATTTATTCTGTCATAAAATATAACGGTCAAATTCATTCTAAAATTTGTGGAATTATACTGAGCCATCTTGTGCGAAACACAGCGAACTTTCCAAAAGAAATACAGATATTGATTTTCTTCTTGGTTTCTTTATATTCACCAATTAATATCACATTTACAATCTATAATTCTAGCATAAAAATAATTCAGATATATCGAACCGAATAACTAACGTTCTCAAACTAAAGTTTCCCTACATCTGTTGGACTCAAATAATTAATTCAACCTTCATCCACTGATGTTTCACAGTCGGTAAAGTAGCTAGCTAGCGCACCTCAAACTCCTCCGAGTGTGGCACTGGGTTTTTTTATTGCTAGTGGGGGTGGGACTAAGTCCTTTATACTGCGGCCACTTCTGGCCTATTGTACCAGCCCCAGATGATAGATGAGGGTGATTGTGGAGCAATTGGTGGGATGGAGATTAGCAGGGGAAACCAAAGTACTCGGAGAAAACCTGCCCCAGCGCCAATTTGTCCAATATAAATCCCACTTGATCAGACCCGGGATCGAACCCGGGACACCGCTTGAGCTATGGCTCGGTCCCGTTGCACTGGGTTAATGACAAATATACTTAAAATCCACTCGAACTTTTGAATAAATACTTTCAGCTACTGGAACAGATTTTGATAAAAACGGAGTCACATTTTGCAAGTAACAGCACAGAGTCAGTGCAGAAATTGAGAGAGAGAGAGAGAGATTATATGGTGGAGAGTCGGGTTCGCGGTGGAACCCAGCAACAGTTCCTGCGTCCGGTAATGAGCCCGCCCCTTTGCCTCCTCCCGCCCCTTCAGGCAGTTCGATACAACAGGGAGCAGTGCCTGGCAGCGAGAGGCGATTTACTTTACCAATGAAATGCTCGAAGTATGAATTCCTCCTGCGGGCGCGGTGTTCTATGAAGCGCACTTCTCGCCGTCGGCGCGCTGAGAGATGCAACAGAAACAGCGACTTTGGAACACGTCACTTACCTCACGCACAAAGGGGTCTTTCTCTATAAAGAGGAATCAAATGATTTACTTGAATTTTCTTTGGCTCCCTTGCTAAAGAATTTGGTGCTAGTTAGACACACCTAGAGTCCCTATATTGCTATTAAATAATAAAAGTAAAGGTATCCCTCTAAGAGGCCCTGGAGGCCTATAGGGTTGTGAGATGTTGAGGTTCCCACATTTTCTACATAATCAGCTCATAGAGGGCGGCAAGTTATTCAGCTGTATGAGCCGGCCGCCCTTTATACAAGAATATTCCTGGTACTCATTTCTGTTAGAGGCTGAGTCGTCCCCAGAGTCACAGTGAGGTTGGAAGAATTAGGTCAATTGAAAAGAAATCCAATGACCTCATCGGGACTTGAAACCATGACCTTCCGGTTTGTAGCATAGTGCCAAAATCAACTACGCTATCTCGTGCGAAATTTGAAATTTCCCATTTCCAATTACGGATTAAGCGGGTAGCACTTGTTCTGATATATTTTATGCTTTATAACGCTTAAGGAAAGCTTTGAAATTATGATTCCTCAATATACACGCTATGAGCTTGAAACATCCTGGGAGGAACGCTTACTGTAACACTAATAATGGTAATATTTTTATTGTTTTAATACTACATGTAGAAAATTCACAATACCAGAACTGTGGTAAACGGGTAACGTTCCAGATTTCTCTTCCTGAGGAGCTGATTTCGAACCCACCACGCTATCATGACTGAGGTTTTCAGTGCTTTTCTCCAGTCCCCGCATTAGGCTGCCACATTTTCAATTCATTAATCACCTATTCATTGAGCATCGACGCCATGCAAACTTCCGAATTTAAGCATATTCTTTACTAATACTGAATTATCTTTATGTAAATTAAAGTAATCATTTTATGTTTCGGATTGATTATATTAGTGATTCGGTCATAAAATTACACCACGTGAGTCATTTGTAAGGCTGAAGGCGTCCCCAGCAAGCTGGAAACAGCAGACTAGGGCACAATGTAGGCGTCCCCTCCTAAATTTAAGCCTTGCAGTTGGCAACGTCATAATTCTCTAGGCGTTGGAGCAGGGCGGACGCAACTTCTAGGTTTGAAACCGAATCCTGTAACCGGTATTCAAGCTGTCCTGAGAAGGGATCTATCCTCTGGGATATGATGCCGTGTAGTCTGTTGAGAGACAATCGATATTTCGGAGGAATATGTCGCCTCCATCATCAGGGACGAAGAGTAAACTGTGCAAGCAACCAGCTAAAACTTCTGCTTTTCTCTGCTTGCCACATACTTTTACGCTGGTTTCTTGGTCGGTTTATACCACGACCCTGAAGGCGGTGGTTAAATCATCCGCGGAAACTTCGGTTGACTTTGAACAGGCTACACGGCAGACAGAATTCTTCATAACCTCAAGTCCCACAAGTTACTCTAAGCTGAATATGGCTTTCTCGTATTTAAGGAGAACAGCATTTCTCTGCATACTTAGCTTTTTGCGCCAGTTAATCAGAATGTGGAAGAGGACGCCCTTGTGGAGAGACGGGGCCCTCTGCAGAGACGCGTTATTTAGACGCAATAGACTGAGTAATTATATTCACAGAACTTGTTATTTGGCAAGTCTAGTTGGTAAAGATAAGCTTTTTCCAAAATGAATGAATTCTGAATTTACTTCTTAGCAGTTTCATAGAGGACGGAGCTACTGTCTCTGTTCAACACTGACTGATTGACTGTGTCCCGTGTGAGTGTGTACCACCTGGGCATGTCAGTTACAGCCTACCAACACGCCTGGAATAGAGCCAAGTGCCCGCCTTACCTGACCTATCCCATCAAACCCACGTGAAACAGATGAACGCAACTCAAGTTTTACAAATATTCCCCACCCCGGAATTACATTGGCCCCCAAGCAGACGTTATCATAATTATTTCCTAGGACCTAATTGAGTAGTTGACTGCCCATGTGGTCTTGTGATGAGAGTTCCTGGCTACGGATCTAGAGGTCCCGTGTTCGATCCCCGGCATGACAAGATTTTCTGAAAAGTTGTTCGTCTGGAACTGGGTTCACTTAGCCTCATGAAGATAATTATGATCTATTTCAAGAAAATAGCGACTCCGGTCTAAAACACTGATATTAACGGCGAAGGGAATCTTTGCGCTGACCACGTGACACCCTCTATTCGCAAGAGTTGGCACTTTAGTGAGAATGAAAACTAATGCAGCATGGTTGTTATCGGAGCACTCCTGAAGCCCTCAGGGTGAAACTCCTTAGCGCCCAGTTTTGTATCCGCTTATATAAACATTAAAGGGACCCCTTTCTTCCAACTATATATCAGGCCTGAGGGACGTTTTTCATTGCTTCACTTCTGTTTCTCCAAACGGAGAATTTAATCAGCAGGTCACGCAATAACCGGCGACTTCTTTCCTTTCCTGTTTGTTCTGCTGCCCTGTCCGACGAATGGAATTCAACTTGTAAGATATAAGTTCCTCAGGGCGATGTGACGCAGTGAAATCTTGTAGTAAGGTGCCAATATTTATGACAGATGTGCTGCCTTCATCATCAAGTTAGATTTCGCAGTGCTGCAAAGCGATATATAGGTATTTGAAGGAAAAGGAGGCAGGGAAACAGGGTTATAAGTGAGCCAATGGAAGATGGTAGCCCCTTGAAGGTCCTTACCCCTCATTACACAACTTGCTCTATCTTCGCCTTACTTCCTTTTTTTGCCACAAATATTCTCCTTCTCATCCCCAGTTCATGTTCGCCCCTGCGACAAGAGACCCCGCTCAACTCAGCACGAAGCATGTCATATTACAGGTTTGTGTTTCGATGGGCAGGCTCTTAGGCAGGAAATGAGCAAAAAATTTGCTGCTCTTATTATGTGTGCTGATTTCAGAAAGATTTCTGGAGAAGCAGATCCTTCGTCTCAAACTGTGTGGTGTTCGCACCGTGACTAATCTAGCTCTGTGTATCACTGACGACCCAGAGCGGTGGTTATCTTGTCTGGTCATTTGCCTTGCCCCATCAAAGCGCGTCCCGAAGCCAGTACACGATTTTGTATCTTACCTATCAACTACGGAAGAGAACTGTGAAGCATATTTCTTTTAAGCTTGCGTCTCAATACGAAATCAAGGAAATACATAGGAAGATGTGGGTCACGCGGTAGCGAAGTTGGTTGAGTTACAGTGTTAGAAGCCGGCAGGTCGCGAGTTTGATTCCCGACGAGGTCATTGTATTTTTCTTTCAGTTTACCTAATCAGCCTCTAGCAGAAATGAGTACAAGGAATCTTCCTGGGGAGTAAAGGTTGGCCGGCGCGTAAGGCTGACAACCTCACCGCCATCTGTGAGCCTCCACGGCCTGTTACAGGAATAACTTTACTTTTAATTCTACAAGAAGGATATTGTCACATTAAGGATATAAGTAACGATTTTGGAATAATGGAAACATGTAAGTATTGTCTCAACTAAGAAAAGAGCAGGCGGCATTCTGGTTCACACTCGGGGAATAGAGCATGATGGAACTGAGAGAAGCGGGACATTCATCCTGCACAGGGCGTGGCAGAGAGCGCCTGACGGAAGTCGTGAAACCTGCAGTCCTGTTACACAGACTTCCGGTCGTACAAATATCGTGTTGGAAAAGTCACACGCAGGTAAAATGATGCAGATAACATGAAGTGTTTCCCAATTCCGTAAGTGATCACCAGGGGCCGTATTTTGATGAGGTCATCTGTTATTCTTGTATCCTATTCGATGCCCGTAAATATAGAAATCCCAGAGATGAGCTGCTGGTTACAGAAATGTAAATTTTATAGGTAGTTTTTCGTCATTTTTTAGTTTTAGGTCATTTTTTCGGTTTTGAGGTAATTTGTCGGTAAATTTTTTGGCTTGTAAGGGTATTTTTTGTCATTTTAGCCATTTTAGGGAACTTTATTCACACGTTTTAAGAAATGTGAATAATATGCATGTAAAGTGCTCTTTCTCTTTATCCTGCCTCTTCAAAGGCAGCCTGCAGCTGCACACAAAATACCTGCTACCACAGTATGCGGTAATAAGTTGCGGGCAGTACAAATTTTGAACAAAAAGAAACCTGTGCAAACGCATGCAGCCACATAAGAGAGACACATCATAAGACACAGTATATACACAATTAAAACATAAGAAGAACGACTCCCATAGCGGATGAATGGCATTACACACGAGTTTGTTATACGACATGTAAGATGATACATCTTAACAAGTTTTAATATATAAATTTTATTATTTAACGACGACGAACACACATTTTACAAATGGTCACTTGATGGCAGGCAGTGCAATGGTTTAACGTGATTAATACACCTGAGGATGGCAGAATGATGCCGAAACATGTAGTGTGAAGTGACAAGTAAAATTGTAGGCACTAAAAGACGGTAAATATATACACATTATGAACCTGTGCAGAAGTTACTGCAACAGTGTTCACTGGAAGGCGAAAATAAATCACCGGATTTTTTCACAGATCTGTGTGGTGCTTTGTGTCCGCAAATATTCCGTTTTGGGCTCTGAACAATGAAAAGCTGCTGAAAAATATCTGTGTGATTTGCGGTCGTTCTAACCCGGGATGAATCCCCTACCTTTCCCAGTGCTACAACAGTATCCTGGAAATAATTAGGAATAAAGTGCATGGGAATAAGATTTTCATTTCCATTGATGAGACCTGCGATACGGAGGCTCGCTACGTGGCAAACATCATCATTGGAACCTTGGAAATTGGCGGACCAGGTGAAGTGTTTCTGCTTACGAGTGAGGCGCTAGAATCCGTTAAACATTCCACAATTTGTAAACTCTTCGACAGGTCGATGTTTCTACTGTGGCCAGAGGGGATACGACACGACGACATTTTGCTTTTTGTGACCGATGCGGCCCCTACATATTGTAAAAGCAGGCAAATCAATAAAGTCGTTTTATAGGAAATTGGTGCACGTTACTTGCCTAGCTCATGCACTGCATAGAGTGACGGAGGAAGGGAGATCAACGTTTCCTCAAGTGGATGCTCTCGTATCGTGGACGAAGAAGATTTTCGTCAAGGCTCCGGCTCGTAAAATGCATTTTATGTCTATGGCTCCTGGTGTTCCACTGCCCCGGAACCCGTCATCACGAGGTGGGGAACGTGGATTGATGCTAAAATTTAAAATTGCTACCATTTTCAAGCAGTGAAAATCATTGTATATTCAATGAAGACAGAAGATGCGAGGGCAACTGAAGCTGCTGAGGAACAGTTCTCGTGCAGCGAAATGGAAGAACAGCTGGCCTTCATAAAGGCAAATTTCAGTTCCTTGACAGAAGGAATCAAATGCTTGCAGGAGAAAGGAGCAACGCTAGAAGATTCGCTCGCTCTCGTGAAAAAAGCAGCCACTGATTTGGAGAAAGTGTCAGGGAACATGGGTAAAATGGTGTCAAGAAAAATGAAACATGTTCTAGATATAAACTCAGCTTATGAGACATTATGCAACATTTCTCGAATTCTGACAGGAGAGTCCTTCAGTACTTTCAATATTGAAGAGGAACTTACTGCTAGTGATTTGGTACACTTCAAGTATGCTCCCATTGTGTCTGCAGATGTGGAAAGGAGTTTCTCCAAGTACAAGAATGTGCTGTCGGACAATAGGCGCTCTCTCACCTTCGGGAATCTCCGCATGCCGACTGTCATTTATTGCAACTCTGAATGAGGTAAGACTTAAATGTCAGAATACATACCATATATGTACATTTGATAAGCATTCTAACACGATGGAAAAAATCGTATTAAAACATTTAGCTTCAAAGAGTAAAGTTGAGTTCACAGTGTTAATAAAGATTAAAATACATTTTAAAACAATTAGTAGATTTTCAATTACATGATACATTTTAGGTTGTTTTTTAAATTTAGATAGTTTTTCTGGATTTTTTCGGTCATTTTATAGGTCATTTTGAAAGTATTTTTACGTCATCAAAATCCGGGTCCTGGTGATCAGTGAGTCGAATCCTACTTAAGTCAAAACTCTTTTATTGTTTGCTCTATATATATTATTTGACATTATTATTATTATTA
>NW_019731291.1:0-695 GCF_002891405.2 Cryptotermes secundus | reverse complement strand
GATAGCAAAGCAAAATTATCAAGCTAGCAACGAATATCTAACCATTTAGCAAGCTAGCAACGCAAAGCTTGCTAGCTAGCAACATAAAGCTAGCTAGCTAGCAACGGAAAGCTAGCAAGCTAGAACGCCAAGCTAGCAAGGTAGCAACGCAAACCTAGCAAGCTGACAACGCAAAGCTAGTAAGCTAGCAACGTAAAGTTGCAAGCTAGCAACGCAAAGCTAGCAAGCAATAAAGAAAGCAAGCAAGCAAGCAACGCAAAACTAGCAAGCTAGAAACGCAAAGCTAGCAAGCTAGCATCGGAAAGCTAGCAAGGGAGCAACGCAAAGCGAGCAAGCTATTAACGCGAATCTAGCAAGCTAGTAAACCAAAGCTGGCAAGCTAACAACGAAAATTAACAAGATAGCACCACAAACCTGGCAAGTTAACAACGCAAAGCTCGCAAGCTAGCAACGCAAACCTGGCACACTAGCAACGCAAAGCTGGCAAACCGGCAACGCATATTTAGCACGCTAGAAACAAAAAGCTAGCAAGCATGCCAACATAGCTAGCAAGCTAGCAATGCAAAGATAGGAAGATAGCAACGCAAAACAATCAAGCTAAGCCACGCAAATCTAGCAAGCTGGCAACGCGAAGCTATCAAGCTAGCAATCAAATCTAGCAAGCTAGCAACGCAAAGTTAGCAAGCTAGCAACGC
>NW_019731290.1:0-6216 GCF_002891405.2 Cryptotermes secundus | reverse complement strand
AGTGTATGTGCTGTTACATATCAGAGGTGAATATATGCACAATGTCAGATTTATGTCTGAATGTGTTGGAATGAATTATTTTATTTCAAAATTTAAAATAACTAAAATTTTATTCACAGATAATCAGAAATTATGCTATAACTCTTGGTTCTACTTAACATACAGAGCCGAACTTGGGCTCAAAAAGTTTTTGAAATAACCCTATCTGTTTATGAGAACTATGTTGTAGATTCTGAGATTTTCCTGAGCTCTAAGAGTGTAGGACCTTCCTGTAGCAGTGCACATCAACTTTTTTTAAGAATATCTTGCCCATGAACTTTCAGTATGTCTCATCTTGTAGAGTATGTGTATGATGGTGATGACCCATTAGGATGCAGAAACATTATCTTCACTGTGTGTGTTTCTTTTGTAATTAACACACATCCAAACCACTCCTTATAGTTACATCTGCACACTACAGATTCTGTACTATCCTCATAATCCATCTCATCATGCACAGATCTTGCATACACGTCTGGGATATCCTTCTTTCTCTCTTCTGCAAAGTCTTTGCCTCAGTTCAAGCACAAATGACCTGGTACTGGAAATGAATGTTCCATTTACACAAAAACAGCATTAACAAGTTGGTCGTGTTAGCAGAGACATATTGCTTTCCTATTAGGTATGCACTGAATTTCTAGAGAATGTTTAGAAGAAATTCAGTCTTGAAAGCGTTAATTTTTATTCACCACATCAACCAGATTATTTAATAAATTTATTAACATGATGTGGATTGTTCTCTTTGGCCTTTCAGCAAGCAATATGGCGGACAGTGCTGTAGCAGTGTATGACCGGTCGCTTGAAAACAATGTTTCAACGAGCAAGTTGAATACAAATAAGAATTGTATACAATGCTTGAATCTCAGAAGAGAAGTATAAGACTACATCATGAACTTAGCTCAGCTAATGAGACAATAAAATTATTAAAGAAAGATATTCATCTGATACAGCGAGATGCTGGGGGCACGTGGTAGCATAGTTGGTTGAGGGGCTATGCTACAAGCCGGAAGGTCGCGGGTTCAATTCCCGATGAGTTCACTGGATTTTTTTCAATTGATCTAATCCTTCCAGCCGCACTATGGCCCTGGGGTTCACTCAGCCTTTAACAGAAATGAGTACCGGGAATTAATTAAATAATTTTCCTGGGGAGTAAAGCGTGGCCGGTGTGTAAGGCTGACAAGCTTACCGCCATCTTTGAGCAGATTGTCTAGATAATGTGGGACCCTCAACGTCTCACAACCCTATGGGTCTTCACGGCCTGGTACAGGGATAGCTTTACCTTTTACAGCGAGATGCTAACATAAGTATGACTCGAGAGCTTAGAATGCTGGTCGGCATAATATGAATGGAAAACCAGAACTAATGAATGGCAGAAACTAAAAGACAACAAGAAATGCAAAAATTACATGAGGAATGATGTTGGTAAACTACAACAAATACGTACAATTGTAAACCATTTTGCAGCACTCGGCGAAATAACCAGCGACTGTGATCGACCAGAAATGAGGATTTTTATGGAAGTAAAATCAAATAAGTCTCTTTTCAATAAGTGTAATTATACTACAGACTCTCTAATTCTTGCACATCAAAATATCAGAGGTCTTGTAGGCAAAATCGATAAATTGAAGTTTTCAATAGTTAGCAATAATATAAATCCTCACTTAATATGCTTATCTGAGCATCTCATGTCTGACCAGAAATTATTATACAGCAATTTCCAGAACTATGTATTGGGAACAAAGTGTGCCCATACAACTCATCGGGGAGGAGGTGTTTGTACATACATAAGATCAGATATAAAATTTAGATATAAATTTAGCACAGTTCTGTGATGAAAAGAACATAGAAATTTGTAAACTTAAGATTTCTTTAGCTAAAACTAACATATTTGTACTGTGTATATATATGTCACCTTGGGAGAATTTTGAGTACTTTGTAAATAAGTTGGATAAAGTACTCAAATTACTCTATAAACCAAAAATTGCATTTATAATATGTGGTGATTTTAACGTAAATTTTTTAGATGAGTCAACTTGTGAAACACAACTATTAGTACTGTTGCAATCATATATTTCAGTACAGTTCCCAACAAGAATAACTGTGACCAAAAGCTCTGCTATTGATAATATTTTTATAGATAAGGCAAGGATAAATTCATACGAAGTAATCTCTATTAGTAATGGACTATCTGAGCACGATGCTCAGTGTCTCGTACTAAAAAATATCAATTTACTGGAGAAGAAAAAAGTGCAGGAAATCACAAGATTAGTAAATGAAGACTAAATTGCTCAATTTCTTAATAAACTTTCTAATGAAAAATGGGAAAATATGTATGAACTAAATGATGTAAACAAACTATTCAACTCGTTTTTAAATAAGTATTTACTTGTCTTTGAGTCATGCTTTACAAAGCAAAATGTAACAAATAAACTCAAGGATAACAGCTGGTATATGTACATCCTGTAGACGGAAGGAATCCTTGTTCATTCTCTGTCGAAACAGTTACAACTATTTGTTTAAATCATACTATAAATCCTACTGCATGATATTAAGAAGAGTAATTAAAGAAACTAAAAGGAAATATTATAATCAGTTAGTCACATCAGCTGAAAACAAACCTGGAACATTCTCAACACTGAAACAGGTAGGGCTAACAATCAGAATAAAGAACAACTACCACAGACTTCTCAAAATAATAAAAAAATAAATACTGAAGAAGCAGCTCATAGTTTTAATAAATATTTCACATCAATAACAGAAAATCTCAATATTAAGGTTGTATTTTAGCGTCCTGTTGCACTGATTCATATCCATAATGTGTATATATTTACCGTCTTTTAGTGCATATAATTTCACTTGTCACTTCACATTACATGTTTCAGCATCATTCTGCCATTCTCAGGTGTATTAATCACGTTAAACCATTGCACTGCCTGCCATCAAGTGTCCATTTATAAAATGTGTGTTCGTCACTCTTCAATAATAAAATTTATATATTAAAACTTGTTAAGATCTATCCTGTTACATGCCGTATATCAAACTCGTGTGTAATGCCATTCATCCGCTATGGGAGTTGTTCTTCTTATGTTTTAATTGTGTATATACCTGCAACATGAAAATGTTACTTATTAATGTTATGTTTTGATTTCTATTTGTTACATGTTATTATTATAATGTTTATTACTCACTGCGTCTTATGATATGTTTTTCTTATGTGGCTGCGTGCGTTGTATTGCTGGACGTACGTGTGTGTGTGTGTGCTGCCTTCGTTTTCGTTGAGATATGATGTTGTAGGGGTGGGTGTGGTGGGGGTTGGTAGTCGGGTTGTGTTGTGTTGTTCTGTGTAAATTGTGTGTAATTCATGAAATATTGGGTTATATATTTCTTTATTTATGTTATTCATATGTGTTTTTTTCTTTGTTGTTCTGTATATATGGTAGTTTTCTAATGTGTTTAAATATTGTCCTTTCTTATTCGTTGCTATGATGTCCATAGCATTTTCTATCGTACTGTATGTGTGTCTGGTGTTTAATATGTGTTCCGAGTATCCTGTATTGCTGTTATTGTCTTATGTCGTGAATGTGTTCTTTATATCTGGTATTAAATTTCCTCCCAGTTTGTCCTATATATTCCATGGGGCAATCTAGGCATTTCATTCTATAAATGCCACTTTTGTTATATTTATTCATTTGTGGTTATGATTTTAATGTGTGTTGTAAATTATTCTTAGTTCTAAATGCTATTTTTAATTTTGTGTCTCGAATAATATTGTAATATTTCTTGTTTCTTTTCTTATATATGTGAATGTTGCCCATTTCATTTTTGTTTTTTGTCCTTCCAGATTCTCTGTAATGTTCTCTATTTGTTTTTCTGTAATGTTTTGGTTTCTCTTACTTGTGATAAGTTTTGCAATTATTTCTGCGTTGTACTTATTATTTATAAGTATGTTATTTATAGTATCTATCTCTGTATCTTTTGCTATTCTGGTAATGGGGTACTTATTTACTCTGTCTATAAGGTATTTAATACCAGATATCTTGTGTTCTTGTGGGTGACATGAGTCACTTGGTATTATTATGTCTGTTGCTGTGTGTTTTCGGTGGATTGAAAATTGCAAATTTTCTATTCCTCTATATATTCCTATATCTAGGATCTATTAAGAAAACCAACATTTATACTGCAATGTAATACTTGCATTCCCATTTCTCAAATGGTATTCCGGATATGAATCTTAATTTGGATGCAGAAGAGGAAATAATTAGTATAATTACAAACTCCGTGATTTCAGTCCACAAGGGAACCATACAGACCGAGCGACCGCCACTTGTCGGCGAAGTTTAGTGTCAACTTTTGCGGATAGAGGGTGTCGCGTGGTCAGTGCAATGAATCCCCAGGGCCGTTAATTTCGGTTTTCTAGACTGGAGCTGCTACTTCCTTGAAATCACTCCTCAATTATCATCATGAGGCTGAGTGGACCCCGTTCCAGACACCCCCTACTTCTCCGAAAAAATCTAGTAGCACCGGGAATCGAACCCGGACCTCTGGATCTGTAGCCAGGAACACTGACCACTAGACCAATTAGCAAATTAATATAAAGAAACTGTTCAGGGTATGATGGTGTAACAAATGAAATTATAAAACTGTGCAGACAATAAATTAGTAAACCTCTAACTTATGTAATTAATAAGTCATTAACCATGGGTCTATATCCAGAAAGATTACAATATACAGTTATTAAGGCAGTATACAAAAAAGGGGAAAAGGCTGTTATTAGTAACTACAGGCCAATATCTATAGTAACTAGGTTTGCTAAAGTTTCTGAAACAGCAATTTTTAGAAGACTCAATGATCGTATTGTAACACATAAAACATTACTTTCAGAGCAGTATGGATTCCAAAATGGATTATCAACTGAAGATGCAATGTTTCAATTAACCAATGTAATACTTACAGCCTGGAATAGAAAGGAGTATGTAACTGGTATATTTTGTGACACAGCCAAGGCCTCTGACTGCGTTAATCAGGACCTTCTATTAAAGAAACTGCAGTACTATGGAGTGCAGGGTGTATTATTGCAATGGTTTCAATCTTACCTCCAATATAGGAGGCAAAGAGTGGAATAAAATTATATAAGTAACAAATATTATTCTAACTGGGAAACTGTTGGATGTGGTGTGCCTCAGGGATCGGTGCTGGGACCCTTACTCTTTAATATGTACATGAACAATTTCCCCCTTGAAATAAGTAAAATTTCGGAAGTTATTATGTTTGCAGATGACACAAGTATTCTTTGCACAGCTAAAGACTACTATAATTTGAAAACAAAATTGGATGTTGTCTTTAATCATATGTTCACGTGGTTTCAAAATAATCAATTAGTGTTAAATGTGGATAAAACAAAAATGATAAAATACACCCCAACAGCAGCTACAAACTACCCTCTGTGTACATTCTTTTTAAACAAAAAGCCGAAAGAAGTAGAAACGATAACATTTCTCGGTTTGCAGCTGGACAGTCATCTGACTTGTAAGGGACATATCGATTTTTGCTTCACAAGTTGAGCACAGTTGGTTTTCTAATGCGTGAAGTATCCTATATATTAAATATTAACAATCTTAAAGCTGTATATTATGCATATTATCATTCATTGGTGAAATATGGAATAATATATTGGGGAAATACATCAGACAGTCATAAGGTCTTTGTTATGCAAAAGAAAATAATAAGAGTAATGAAGGGAGTGGGGCCCAACTCATACATGTAGAGATTTATTTAAAAAGCTTGACACTGCCAATCCCATTTGTGTATTTGCTCTCACTGATGACATTTGTTGGTAATAATGTTGATAAGTTTCAAACCAATAAATCTGTATGTCACTGGTACCAGAAGGAATGACCACCTTCACATACCTTCAATACATTTATCATCCTATCAGAGAGGGGTGCATTATTGAGGCGTCAAGCTATTTAATATTCTGCCATCAAATATCAGTTTTAAAAAATGATAAAAAGCAATTTAGGTTTGTTTTATGAAATTATTTGCAAAGTAACGCATTTTACTCAACTGATGAGTTTGCTAAGCATGCAAGGAGCTCAAAAGTTAAGAGTTAATAAATGGTGGTCTGTGTATGAGAATTATATACAGTCAACTCTCGATTATCCGGGCTAATGGTGGGGA